>NC_056042.1:10372564-10553209 GCF_004379255.2 Salvia splendens
CGTGGGATGATTACAAGGAAGAGGGATGCAACGATTGATGTGGCCAGCTTATTCAGGACGTGGAAGTCAAAGTGCCACTCCTGACGGCGTTGAAGATGCCCCTATCAGCAAATTTGTTGAAGACTACCTGGCGGGAAAGGTCAATGAAGAAGGAAGAATGATTACAGAGGAGAATGTCTCTGCAGTGATCCAGCGGAGTGACCTCCCTTCAAAGAAGACGACCCCAGGGATGTTCACACTCCCAATCTCGATTGGAGGCATTCAAGTGGAGCATGCAATGTGCGATCTCGGGGCGTCTATCAATGTATTGCCCTATTCCATATACAAGAAGCTGGGAGAGGCTAAGCTCGTCGACACCGACATCATGATATAGCTAGCCAACAGGTCTTGCATTCACCCCGGGGAATTCTCGAAGATGTGATAGTTAAGGTGAATAATTTCATGTACCCAGCCGACTTCTTCGTCATCAAAATGACAGAGCCAGCAGCGAAGGAGTCTAGTGGAGTCTTATTGGGAAGGTCGTTCCTGTCCACAACCAGCACTATAATTGATGTCCGCAATGGGACGATCAGTTTGGACTTCAAAGGAAAGCAATTCACTTTCAACATTGACGAAGCAATGAAAGGCGACGGACAGTGAGAACGTGTACTCGGTGGACGTAACCGAGCCTGGTGCAAGAGTATCTCGAAGAGGAGTTCCTACAGAGGCAATTCACCGACTCCGCAGCAGACGAAGAGGTTAAGAAGGAAATTGCTGACTGGTACGAGGCTATGAAAGTTGGCGAGATGGATGATCAAGCATCGCGAAAGCGGTGAAGGATTTTTTGCGAGCGACCGCGGCCAGCTGGGTCAAGCGGGATCGCTCAATTGTCAAGCCTCGAGAAGCTGCCTGCTCAAGGCACCCCACTGAGAAGAGAAGTGGAAGAGAACCCTCTGCCTACTGAATTACCCACAACTGCAAAAGAATTGAAGCCGCTTCCAGCACATTTGAAGTACGTCTATCTGGGGAGAATGAAACGCTGCCAGTAATCATCAACAATCAGTTGACCAGGGGCATGAAAAGCAATTGCTGGAGGTACTGAGGCGCAATCAGAAGGCATCGGGTGGAAGTTGACGGATTTGGTGGGAATTAGCCCAGACTTATGTATGCACCACATCCGGCTAGAGGAAGGAGCAAAGCCCCACCGTGACTAGCAACGCAAGTTCAACCCCAACATGAGGGAGGAAGTGCTCAAGGAGATAGTCAAGCTAGGCTCCATCGGAATTATATACTCCATTCCGGATAGCAACTGGGTCAGTCCAGTTCATATGGTGCCAAAGAAGGGTGAAATCAAAGTGGTGAAGAACGAGAAAAACGGGGTTGATTCCAACAAGGCCCGTCACTGGATGGAGGATGTGCATAGACTCTAGGAAGCTTAATGCGGCCATGAGAATGATTGATTCATTTCCGCTGCCATTCATTGATGACCAAATGCTTGAGAGATTGGTCGGGAAACAATACTTCAGCTTCCTTGATGGGTATAGCGGCTACTTCCAAATTGTTGTGAACCCAGATGATCAAGAGAAGCCAACATTTACATGCCCCTTCGGCACCTACGCTTACAGAAGGATGTCGTTCGGACTCTGCAATGCCCCAGGGACCTTCCAGAGATGCATGATGAGCATCTTCTCTGACTTGCTAGAAGATTGTATTGAGATCTTCATGGACGACTTTACCGTCTATGAGGACACGTTTGAGCAAGGGCTCCATAGCCTGAACAGAGTGCTGGAGAGATGCCAACAGAAGAACTTGGTCTTGAACTTTGAGAAATGCCATTCATGGTGACTGAGGGCATCGTACTGGCCATGTTGTGTCAAGCAGAGGGATTGAAGTTGATCAAGCCAAGGTTGGTTGTTATTGCGAAGCTTCCATACCCCACTAATCAGAAGGAAATCGGGCTTTCCTGGGCCATGTAGGCTTTTACAGACGCTTCATAAAGATTTTACAAGGATTGCCCAGCCCTTGACGAGGCTGCTACAAAATGAAGTGGAGTTTGAGTTTTCCGATGCCTGCAAAGCCGCCTTCCAGATTTGAAGGACAGATTGATCAGTGCGCCAATCATCGCCGCCCTCGACTGGAGTCACCCTTCGAGGTGATGTGCGACGCAAGCGATTATGCAGTAGGGGCGGTGCTGGGCCAAAAGATCGATGGGAAAGCCACGTGATATTCTACGCTTCGAAGACTCTCAATCAAGCACAGAAGAATTATGATACTACAGAAAGGAGATGCTGTCGGTGGTTTACGCATTTGAGAAATTCAAACCCTACTTGCTGGGTTCAAAGTGATTGTCTACACAGACCACGCGGCTATCAAATACCTCCTACGAAGAAAGAGTCGAGAGCCGAAGCGTTGATCAGATGGGTACTCCTTCTGCAAGAGTTTGACTGGGAGGCAGTCGACAAGAAGGGCTCAGAGAATAGAGTGGCTGATCACCTGAGCCGAATCATGCAAGAGGACAATGGGGAAGCCATTTCTGACGCATTTCTGAAGAACATCTATACATGGTCAAGTCCAGCCTTGAGTTGATCAACCAAGCTGAGAGGAAGGAGACCCAGCAGAGAGGCGAGCCATGGTTTGCTGATATGGCAATTATCTGGTGACAGGCGAACTGCCCACGAGTACTGAGGTCACGAGAACAGTTAAGCAGAAAATCAAAAGCGACTACCGCTACTTCTATTAGGATGATCCTTACTTGTGGAAGATGAGAGCTGATCAAGTCATCCGCCGCTGTATACCCGAGTGGGAACAAGAGGACGTACTAGTCCACTGCCACACACTAGCTTGTGGCGGTCATTTCGGTCCGAAGAAAACAGCGAGGAAGGTGCTTGACAATGGGTTTTATTGGCCCTCCATTCATAAGATGCCTATGAATTCTGCAAGAGATGCTCACGATGCCAACTAACTGGAGGAATCTCAGCGACAAATGAAATGCCGCAGGTCCCCGTGATAGTCTGCGAGATCTTCGAATGTTTGGGGGATTGATTTCATGGGACCATTCCCATCATCTGAGGGAATCTATATATCTTGGTGGCGGTAGACTATGTGTCCAAGTGGATTGAGGCCAAGGCAACCAAGACCTGTGAGTCCAAGGAGGTAGCCAATTTTTGAAGTCAAATATCTTTACCCGGTCGGAGTATCGCGGGCCATCATCTCTGATCAAGACACTCATTTCGTCAACCGGACCATCGAAGCTCTAATGAGAAAATACGGCGTCCACCACCGACTGTCTACATCCTACCACCCCTAGTCGAATGGCCAAGCTGAAGTGTTCAACCGAGAGATCAAGGCGATCTTAGAAAAGACAGTGAACCCAACAAGGAAGGACTGGAGCCGCCGACTGGAGGACGTGCTCTGGGCATACAGGACCGCCTGCAAAACTCCGATCGGAATGTCCCCTTACCGACTGGTATTTAGGAAGATGTGCCATCTACTGGTGGGGGTTGAGCATCAAGCCTTCTGGGCTATTAAGGAGATGAACTTGAACGCAGAGGCCTGCACTGAAGAGAGGAAATTACAGCTGCAGGAGCTTGAAGAGCTTCGCCTCGATGCGTATGATTCAGCCATGTGGTATAAAGAAAGAACGAAGATGTGGCATGACAAGAATCTCCGAAGGAAGGAGCTCAGGTAGGGCAAAAGGTGTTACTTTTCCAGTCAAGACTCAAACTGATGCCGGGAAAGCTGAGGTCAAGGTGGGCATGCCCCTATACCATTGTGGCCATACGTGCAAATGGAGCAATCGAACTCCAAGGAAGCGACCCTAATTCGTCTTCCTTCTTGGTGAATGGCCATCGGGTGAAACCTTACAGAGATGAAAGTGAGGTGTGCGTAGTGGAAGAAATTTCCACTACTCATACCTGAATCTCTCCAGTGATCGCAGGTAAAAGGAGTAACGGGTACCTTTGGGTAGTCTGCTTGATCGAGCCAACTGTGGATTTAAAATTTTATAAACTGATCAAGTGACATCCTAAAGGCACCCAGTCGACTCTTAGTAACTTAGTGTAAATATGTTTTTCCTTATTAAAGTTAAACAAACAAAAAAAATATAAAATATGAAAATATAAAGAAGGTTAAACTGATCGAGTGGTTATTATTTGAGTATTCATATAGATTGACTTGTCCACTTGATCAGTTGGATGCTGGTTGTATTTTGTGGTCTAAATGTAGTTGGCTTGATCAAGGCAGGGAAATGAAAATGTGTGCTTAATTGCTGACGCGTCGAGGGGAGATGAAGCGTCGAGGGGAAGCTAACAGTCTCTTTTTCAAATTAAAGGGGTTTTATCTGAAATCTCCTTCACTTTTTCCCTCACATGCTAACCGTACCCATATCTCTCTCTCGATTTTCTATCTCTCAAATCGCAGGAACCCTAGCTCGAATCGCCACCGATTTTAACAAAAAATCCACAAATACCAGCAACATGAAGAAGAACGGAGCCAGCGACCAAGCTACCTCCTCAAGGAATGTCGGTTCCGGTACCAGCGGCAGTGGACGACGGACTTCCGTCCCAGCCTCGGCGGCGCCGCCTGTAAACCCTAGCACCGCCGCTCCACCCCTCTTCCTATAGTATATCTGCAGTTTTCAGCGCAACTAGAAAGGCTCATCATCAGTTTGCCTATAGGGACGGACGTCGCGACGGCTTTCGCCCACCTCAGAGCAAATCTGGTTTTTCTTAGATCTAGAAATCCCGTCCCTACTTCCGTACCCCAAATTCCACCATCCTCTCCACAAATTCCACCATCTTCTCCCCCCCAAAGCACAAACTCCGCCTCCCCCACCTAAATCCCGCAACCCCATATCCAACCTAAATGATCCGGTGGACAGCTTCAGTGGAGATACCTTACGGGCAGTCAGGGGGCCAACTAGAAGCAAGACAGAGACAACCTGAACGCCCAGCCAGCCCGAGCAAGCATCAAGGCCCCCAGCTAGCGATAATGGCCACCCCGAGGGTAGAGCAGACAGAGGAGGCTGCCCAAAGAGACGCCGATTGGAAGCTGCGCATAGAGCAGATGATGGCGCAGCTGGTGGAGAACTCTCAAGCCCATCTGGTGCAGATGAACATGATTGAGACTGATATGGAGAGGCTGCTGGAGGCAGTGCGTGATCCAGCCAGTGCTCGCTCTACTCGCTCCCCTCAAGGAAGGCATGCCACTGCTCCTACTAGGCCCACCTCTACTCACCCTGCCCAGCCATCAAGGAGGAAATAGTATACCATCTTACCCAGCTCATTTCAATTTTCAAACACTTTCTGTTTTATTTTTTGTTTTTGTCTGTAATTATATATTTTTATCCATTTCACACTTAGCCCAGTGACTGGTCTAAGTGTGAGAAGTTTATGGATTTTGTGTTCCTTTTATTGCCTGAGTATTTTTGTTTTATTCTTGTTTTTCTTTTTTTGGCATGATTTTGATTTGGGGCACTATCTCCCACTTAGCCCAGTGTCTGGTCTAAGTGTGAGAAGTTTTACTTGGTTTTTGTTATACCTGTGCCGTTGCCTAACCCTTTTTCCACTTCATCAAGTCGCTCAAGGGCGAGCTAATATGCAGTGGGAGGGGAGAGGGTTAGCCTAATTGAAATCAAACATGTCAAATTTTAAAAAACAAAAAAAACAAACAAACAGATAGAATTAATTAGGACAGTATGCATGGAATTGGGTAAATGAAAGATATGAATGCTTGGGGAAGAGTTAGAAAAAGGATACAACATGTTTACGTGTGAAAACTTAATTGCTCAACTTGATCAGTTTGGATGACATAAGTATGATGGAAATGCTCAATTTAAATCCATCTGTGAAGCCTCTCTAAAATGTAAGTTATAAGCTAAAGTAGAACACTTTCTACTATTTTTACAAAAAAAATGAGAGGCTGCTTTTGATACTTAGATGAAAATTGCACAAGTAGTAAGGACTAAAGGCATTAGGACTTAATCATTTGAGCCAATTTTTTTCTTCACAAACCTGCCTCATCAAACAAGGCACCCTTAGTAAACCAAGTTGAGCCAGTATACACTTTTACCCATCTTTTGAAACCGTAAACCTAAATTTTTATATTTTATAAACACATGAGAAAAAGGGGTCGAGAGATGAATTATTTCAAAAAAAAGAAAAGGGATAGCAATAGAAGGGCCGAAATAAATGGGTAGCCAGGTTGATCAAGTGAATTAGCCATGTTGATCATGTAAAAAGGTTAGGTTGATCAAGTTAAAAAAAGGGGGCAGGAAAAAGTTATAACCTGATCCAGAAGATCTTGGTCTCTTGACTCATGTGCTTTTCATTTTTCTTTTTCCAGTTTATATTTTCAAATTTTAACCTAGAACCCCTAGGACCTTACCTAAACACATTACAACCCTAAGCCCTGTTACAACCATAACAAAGACCTTAAGGAACTATCTTGTGCAGTCCGATTCGAGGTATTAAATGTGCAGCAATTACTGAGTGAACAGTCATAACATCTCTGTTGAGAAATGAGTGACTGAGTGAATCCAACAGTTGGTTTATATTTGAGCTATCTTGACGAACTGACACCTTGATCAAGTGAACGTGAAAGGGTGGAAACATAAGCTGCTGGCAAATGGATTGACCTCGACCTCGGGAATGATTGTTAGAAATTTATTCGGTTTTATGCATCTATGTGAATATGTGTCTATGTTTTGAGTCTTGTGTTTTTCTTCTTTTTCTTTTACTTTCTTGAAACGAGAAACCATGTCTGAAATCTGGCTTATTCTCTTTTTCTTTATACTTGAGGACAAGTATGTTTTAAGTGTGAGCAGTTTGATAAGGCATATTTCATGCATTGGTTTAGAGGGTAAAATGTAGGCTACTTGATCAGTTTTACGTTGAAAGCGAGTGTTAATTGTACAAGAATACCACTTGACCAAGGGCAGCAAGGCCAAACTGATCATGCTGGCGCAGAAGGCAGAAAAGGCTAAAAAGAGTGTGGGTTGATCAAGTTGACGGTCAAGCAGTAGCCGGGGGACCACTGCGAAACAAAAAGAAGGCACATATATCCGAAGCGCTGGCAAGCGATCCTCAATCGGTTATCAAGGACCACTACATTTTAGAAGGAGAACACGTATCGACGGATGAGACGCGCAATTCCAGCAAGGACGACAGAGCCTATAAATAGATGTTGCGAAGAGCCTATAAATAGATGGCGCATCGCCATAGCTGTAGAGTTTTTTTTATCTTCTTTCTTCTCCCGTTTATTTTCTTTTCTTTTATCAGTAGTTTTAGTTCCGTTTTCCAGTAGAGAGTTAGAATGGTTAGCTAGAGAGTAGAAGGAAGCGCGACAGAGAGATCCAGATCCGTTCGCTACCTTTTCAGTTTCCGACCGAGGATCACGCGGATCTATCACTTTCTTTCATTTCAGTTCTAGTTACTTAGTTAAATTTCATGTTTGTTAAGTAGTTGAAAGCAATCGTTCTTGTTTTGTATTCCGCATTTTCCAAGGTCTTTTCTGAGTTCTTTTTTAAATCAAAGTTGTTTGTTTTCGGAAATCTTGTTGACTGTTTGAGCTTAGTTTAGTCTTAAATACCCAGATCCAAAGTTTGAGCTTGCATAATGTTGAATGGAAAAGTGTTTCGTAGATTCGTAGCATGTTAAAGTAGCTAAGTCATTTATTTTCAGTCTGTCGCTTACCTGATCAGTTTACGGTTTTCAGCATGATATGTTCCTTGATCAAGTAGATAGTTACATTCTGCCTAGTTTAATCCAGTAGTTTAAAACTCTCAACTTAAAGCGTGGCCGCAGCTAAACCCTGTTCACTAAACACACACTCAACGCATCAGTTTCTCTGTGGGATAGACCTCGTACTTGCTGTTTTACCGCTAAAAGTAGGTTGCATGTTAGAGAGTTATAAATATTTTTTGTGAGAGAGAGAAGCGCCTTGATCATATCGCAACGACATTGCAAACTGATCCACCCAGTCGGTTATTTTTCCATATAACTTGATCCGCGAAATTTTCTTCTTCCACCAGAGGATGAGGAGGGTGGCAATGCAATCGTGCATGCAGTGATGAAGTCAAACTTTAGTGTTGGGGCCCAAATTATCATTAATAGTTGTAGATATTTTCAATAGATATTTTCAGTATTGTTGTCGCTATAAGGTGCGATATAAATAGAAGGAGATCTAAAAAACAGATAAATACAGATAAATAATGAGATATAAATACAAAGTGATTATAGAAACTAAAAGTATAATATTCTTAACTTAATTTCTTATACTATAAATACATGAAAAAACAACAAAAGTAATAAAAAAATGAATAGAATACATAATTTTTAGATGTTAATATAGGAGAAACAATGCAAATATTGAACTAAGGATCAACCCAGGGCCGTCCCGACAAAATCAGAGGCCCTGTGCAAAAATCTAAAATGAGGCCTACCACTATAAAAAAAGACAATGCATTTTAAAGCTATATGATAATTAAAGAAAAAAGACAATGCATTTTAAAGAAATATACTATAGAAAAAAAGACAAATTGATGCGTTTGCGCTGCTCCCAATCGCAATGGCCGACGATGGCAGGCGCTGCAGAAGCGATCAACGATGGCTCTGGTGAGCTGGTCCCTGTTGCGGCGTTTGTCGATGAGGAACACCGAACACGAACAGGCGGCTCCCAGGTCTACGATCGGGAAAAGAAACCGATCAGAATTGGAGTCACGGTGCTAGAAAAAGGCCTGAGCGTTGCTATACAAGAGAAATAGCTTTGTTGGGGTGAAAAAATAGGAATACATGTATATGAGCTGAAATATTTCAGAGGCCCCTGAAAATTGCGGGCCCTGTGCGGTCGCACAGGCCGCACGGGCCTGGATCAACCCCACGACCACCTTAGCAACTAGAGACAAACAATACAACCAGTTAGGGTCAGTACCAATTATAATTATATATCAAATATGTAAAGATAATATAGTAATGTCTAAAAACGACGGGGACCATAGCCCCTTGGCCATAACGTGGCTTCGCCACTGCGTGCAAGAGGAGGTGGCGGCAGTACAAGAGAGAAGCAGCGAATGACGCGGCAGCGATCAGTGACAGATGGAGGTGGGGTTGCATGGGGCCGCTGACCCCATCATCAGCGCCTGCGAATATCATAAATCTCTACTAATTTCGGACTTCCTACCCGCCACCTACCTTGTGTATGTCACTTTTCATCTCAAAATTATATCGGACTTGAACCAATTGTGCTGAAGTGGCAAAAGAACCAACCCAATAATTGAGCTAAAGTTGTGCATGAACCCGACTTCTCCATTGCAAAACCGAGCCACTAAAGATTTGCACAGATATTTTCGCCGCCGTTGAGCTCCCCGCGATGAAGCAGATGACGTGGCCGTGCAATTCCGACGGCCACCACCACTTCGCATCGCTTCCCTTTTTCAGGAAGCCCCAGGAATCCCCAATTCTGGCCAAACCCTCCAAATCGCACCTCTCCTTCTTCAATTCGGCCCCGAAATCGGCGCCAAATCCGCCGCAGGGGTCGGATTTCTCGGCGCTCCCGTACGATGTGCTGGCGAGGATCGCGGCGTCGTTCGCGCTGCCGAGCCTGAAGACGGCGTCGCTGGTGTGCAGGGCGTGGAGGGACGCGCTGAAGCCGTTGCGCGAGGCGATGGTTTTCCTCAAGTGGGGGAAGCGGTTCAAGCACGGGAGGGGAGGGGTGAAGGCCAATTCGAGGAAGGCGCTCGATTCCTTCCTCAAAGGGGCCGCGCGTGGGTCCACGCTCGCCATGGTGGATGCCGGATTGATCTATTGGGAGATGGGGAAGAAGGAGGAAGGGATTGCTTGGTATCGCTTGGCGGCGGAGCTCGGTGATCCTACTGGGCAGTGTAATTTGGCCATTTTTTATTTTCAAGGTATCAATTTTTAATTTATGATTTATTTTGAATTGGTATTATATATGCATGGTGCATCTACCTTAATTATACTAATTATGATTAGTAAATTCTAATTGATAATTAATGAACCCTAATTATTGATTAATAAATCCAATTTGGGGATAGTGAAACCCTAAATGGATTTAATCAAGGTAAAATCAGGCATAATTAATGGAGACTACAGTTTTATTGCTGTTTGATATTGTTAGTGTGGGGAGTTCAGTGTTTGATTTTTGTCTATGAATAAATGGATAAATATTTAAAATTGGAGATGATAGTCTTAAACATAAGGAGAACTAACGAGTAAATTCAGTTGGCAGATGATGATGTTGAACATAAGATCAATGCTTCTAGGTGTTATGAAATAATTTTAAGTGATTTAAGCCTTACTATATGATGTTGTGTGTTGAAATCATGGGGTTTTGTTTTTCTGGTCTATACTGCCCAGCTTCTGCATCTTGTTACTTTGAAACAAGCGTCATACTAGGTTCACCTATTGCATTCCTTCCTTCGACATCGTTTCCATTCTAAATAGTAGTATGTGTTTTCTACCAAGATAGAGCCATCAAATTCGTGACTTCTTCATTTAGGATGGAGTGTGATTTAACAGTCTAGAAAAGGCGCAAGCATAAGCTAGTGTGCTGTTATCCAGAGAAAAAAGGACTGCTTTAAAGGACTGAAAGAATTCGATCTTTTTGCTTTTCTAAATGTGTGTCGTTGTTATATGTATGTTGCAGCTTATCCTTCAAAGACCATGGAGGCAATTGGATGGTTATACCAGGCTTCCTCTGCTGGCCATGTCCGTGCCCAATACCAACTTGCACTTTGTTTGCACCAAGGTCGAGGGGTGAAACGGAGCCTTTCAGAAGCGGTATCTCCCAGCTTTTATTTGCTTCACGTTTGACACGCACATAATTATTTTTAGTCAATGGACTACAAACTGCCGTATCACATTTCTCTTGTTTTTTCTCAAGAAAACTCACTGCTCATCTTATAGAAGTGTATTAAGGTAATTTGCCTTTTTTTCTTGATCCAAACATGGGATGATGGGATTTTCTTCCTTCCTGAGGAGATCTTAAGCTTATCATACGTTGATATCATTGTTTGTCGGGGTTGTAGATAACCTACAGTTAACTGGCTTACAAGAAAATTTATGACTACTTGAATGCATATGAGAGTAAGAGGTCTTCTTTTCTTCGGTTGTAAAACTTATGACAGGCTCGTTGGTACCTAAGAGCAGCGGAAGGGGGATACGTGCGTGCAATGTACAATACATCTCTTTGCTACTTGATGGGTGAAGGTGGGGAGAGAGCTGCTGGTCATGTAAAGAATGTGATTCTCCAGCAACTTTCTGCATCCTCTCGTGATAGGGCGATGCTCCTTGCAGATACCTGGCGTGATCTACCTGCCCATTCCTCTTGATGTCCTTGCTCGTTACAGTGCAGCAACATAGCCTATGGTTTCCTCATCTCGGGTCGGTATATATCTTGCCCTTAGTATAACTGCAGATCTATGTATGATTATATGTATCCGATCAGCGATAACTTGTAAGTTTGTAACTATTTGTGATGATATGCTGATTGTTAGTAGTATCTTTTAAATTCGAATCACACGGGTTGTTTAGAATTTGGAATTAATCTTATTATGATCAGACTATAGAGAAATGTTGTGCATATCAAAAAATTACATTTCATTTTGTGAAAAAAACTGATAAAAAAAGTGGGACTAAAATTGTCTGAGAATAGCCGAAAATTTATTCTGTATTCGTCTTTCTACATAATATGACTAAGCATTGTTATCCACACTAGAGCTGTCACCAATAATCAAACAACTAGAAAACATTGTTATCCTGCTTCTTCGATTAAATCGAGGAAACTAAATTACTCCATCTTTATATGTCACTGTCTTCAACACTAGATATAGAACCATTTTTCCCCATAATATCAAAACCCAATGCTCGATCAAGCAATGTGCTCGTGTTTCCGCCCCAAACTCGACATCGGAATCGCGGGGGCAGGGAAATCGGATGCGCCGCCAGGAAGCCCGTCGTCGCTGAGCATCAGCGTGCGGCTGCGTGATGTTGTTGTGCGGGTGGTCCACGCCGGCGGCCGCATCGAGATGTACGAGGCGGCTGTGCCAGTGGTGAGGCTGATCCGTCGCAACCCAGGCATGTGCATCGCCACGCCTGACGTCTTCCGGCGTCCGGACGAAGCCGTACTGTCCCCCGATGACGTGCTGCTGCCGGGGAACAAGTACTTCGTCATCCGGTGCACCACCGTCGAGAAGCTCCGTCGGCGCCAATCCCAGAAAACCCGCGCTGGGGACGAGTTGGAGGACTCCGTCACCAGCAAGGATGATTTTGCGGTGGCTAGAGATGGATGGTCCAAACTGAAGAAGCATATGAAAGAGAAGAAAAAATTTGTGCCTCCTATTCAAAGGCCAAGAATTTGGAAGGAGAGTGATTGGGAACCAAGTTTAAATTCCATTAAAGAGCTATCTCTCTAACTATATATGTACTTATCCTTTTCTTGTTCTAGATATAATAAAAGTTAGATCAAGTGCCTTTGTTTCTTTTTTCTAGCAGACTTTGTGCAACCCGGGTAGAAATAAAATTCAACTTCGGTAGCATGATGTAATGAGATTGCCTTCTCAATATCTCATCAAAAATTCATATCGAGTGCCCTAATTTCAAGGTTATACAGTGCAAACAAAGAGTTATTTCGACATAATCTGAAGCTCACAAATGATGATATACTTAGTTTGGACATCCCTTCAACAAGCCTAGAGTCATAATCCAATCAAAATTTGTATTGATCGCTGCCACCGGACTTAGTGCAAAAAATTAGAGAGAAATTTGATGGTAATCGAGATTTTTTGAATGTGGTAGTTATAAATGTATAAAAATGAATAGAAGTCCGTTAGGTAACAAATATATTTGAAATATTGTTATAAAAGTTGTATTTAAAAATTATTTTCTCAATTCATATAAAATGAAGCCCATTCGTAGAACTCTGAGTGAGCGCTTCATATCTAGACATTATTACACGTGACGGAACGATCACCGCCTCAACTCTCCCTCGAGGAATTCATGACGACTCAACACACTCAATACCGATGCCATTTCATCCCGAGATGGAACACATCGGTGATCAGTCCATTGTGGGTGCTCTTAAAAAATTGTAAAAACATAAATTTCTAAAATAAATTTGGAAGAGTTAACAAAAGGAGCTATCCTAGTTTTTTTTTTTTTTTTTAAATTAACTTCATATATTTATATCAAGGAGGAAATTACAAATCAACTCCTATAACAAGGAGGAAACACAAATTACGCCACCCAGGGTTCGAACTCAAGACCTCCAGGATGGACGCGGTATCCAGCACCCTTTACCGCTAGGCCAAGGGGCTTGGATTCCTATTTATTTATTTATTTATTTATTTTAAAGGAGGATCGACGATGGTTCCTCATCTACCCCCGAAGTGACTCGGACCCCCGACCTAACGGTCGGAGGTGAAGCGTCTTACCACCGAGCTGCGCTTCGTTGCCAAGGTGGGAACCAACGGGTCCACCTACCTTCGCCCTAGCACGGGTCCAGCTTTTTCCTTCCCCTGGCACGGGTCCAGGCCACCAGCTTCCCCCGATACCTGGGTCCAGATCACTCCCCCGATGCCTGGGTCCAGGCCAGTGAATCCATAAGCCCCAGGGGAAATTAATCCCCAAGATGCGCCTCCCAGGGGGGTCGAACACATGACCTCTAGGATGGCGCGGTATCCTTGCCTCCCTCCTCAACCACTTGAGCTAGAGGGCTTGGATAGGCTTGGATTCCTAGTTTAGCGGGCCTATGTTTAAAATTTAGGGTATCCACTATAGTATAGCCGCGGCTATAGCCCCAGAGGGGGCGATCGGGGGGCGGCTTATAGTGGGGGCGACGTCCGCCTCGAAGCGGAATAAAAACGGGGCGGAAGGGCGAGTGGCGAGATATGTGCGAGGACGCGGGGGTCGCCCATCGCCGCGCATATAGGCGCGCCGACCTACAGTATGCTGGCGATCGGCGCGCCGGTCGCCTCCTTCAATTTTATTTTTTTTTTCCGAAAACTAACCCTATAAATACCACTTCTCCACTATCCATTTACACCATTTTCACACACTCTCCATTCATTCACTATCTACACTTTCACTCTCTAAAAATGCACGGTGGAGACGACGAATCACCCGGCTCGCACGAATCGGGATATGACGGCAATCCTTCCCAGCCGTCAGGATATGGCGGCATTTTTATTTGTATTTTGTTTTAAATGTTCGTTGTATAATTTTACCGTTGCCAATACAACGAATATTCGGTCCCAATTACCTCGTTTTATAATTATTTAAATTCCGATGATTTTAAAATTAAAGGAAAAAATTAAAATGAAAAATTGGTTATAAAATTTCGGGGCTATTGGCAGTGGACACCTTTTTTTTGGAGCGGACAAAAAAATTGGGGCTGTGGACAAAAAATGAGTGGGGCTATTGGGGACGTCCACCTTAGAGCGTCCACTATAACGTGGACGCGGCTATAGCCGCGAGCGGGGCGATGGCGGGGCGGAAGCGGGGCGGCTTATAGTGGGAAGGGTGTCCGCCGCGAGGGTGGACGCGGCGGGTGAGGGGAGGGACGGCGGACGCGGAATCGCCGCGTGCCGGGCGAGGACGCGGCTGAGGGTGGCAGAGAGAGAAGGAGTGGGGCTATAGCCGCGGCCCCCTATAGTGTGGAAACGGGGCGGATGCGGGCGCCGCGGCGGTGGGGCGGCTGTGCGAGAAGGGGGGACTGCGCGGCGGTCGGGCGTCCGTGCCATAGTGGACGCTCTTATAGTGGATACTCTTAGATGGCCTAAATTTGGGCTTTCCATTTTGGGAAAGCCCTCAAAATTCGATCCACTATAAAACTTCCTTTTCCGAAACCCCAAATTGCGGTTCCTTTCTCTGCGGCGATGGCAGCAGGGAGACGCACGGTGACTCTCGGCGGAAAAGGCTCTTCCCTGACATCTTCCTCCGTGTTCGACGTCGCAAGCGGCTTAGGTCGCATTACCATTGATTCCTCAGCACTCTCTCGTCGCTCCTCCACTTCTACCAGCTCCGCCGCAAAATTCTCGTTTACGATTCCCGATTATTTCACTGCGAAGGAAGCTAGGGCTTCTGTAATTCTCCTATTGAACAAGCTGTTGCTCTCTTCCTCTTCTTCCGCCTCCGCCTGTGCTCATTTGGTCGAAATTCTCGAATCGAATGCCCTGGGTTTGGATTATACACTCGACAATGTTGCATCCGATGAATTGGCTATGGTTGATTACTCTGTTGCTGCGATCGCTGGCGTTTCTGCAATCCTGGATCATCGGTCTTCCACATTGGTCCCTATTGTTGATGCCGTTGCAGCTTTATCGTGTGAGGCTCTGCGAGCTGACGTGTCGCCGTTTAGCTTGATGGACTCCGGAGATGGTTCTACGGCCAAGGACGCCGTTGCTGTAGCAGCTGATTTTAAGGTATTTTTTAACGGTTCGAAGCTGGTTAATTCGGAGAAGAAGCTTTCGCACTCTTCCATGGCGGAGATTCCGTCACTCCATGGGGATTTCAGGGATGTTTCTCGATCGCTCCACTCGAAAACTAGAGTTCAGTTGAATTCGGGATTCGGAGCTGGCTCGGCGAAGGTTTTGTCGATGTCATTGGGGAATTTGGCTTCATCTCTGTCGTATTTGGGGATTAATAGCATTCTTCGCACCGAGCTTCTTCTCTCCGGTTCAATTCCTGACGTGGAATTGTGTTCTCGTCTGTCGGAAATGGTGGCAGCCAAATGCCTACGCCCTGCTCTGGAAGAGCTGTACGCATCTTCTCAAGCTGCTCGTTTGCAAGAGGATTATCTGTTGTTCGTCCATAAAATTTATGAATTACTCGATGTGGTGAGGGATATAGTTTCGTGGGAGGCTACAGCTGCGTTCATTTCACTTGGAGGAAGCGAAATTTTTGGCGATAGAAGTCAAGGAGACAATGGGAGTTTGAGTGAGTCTTCAATTGGAGATAATCCTAAAGCTGATAAGAAGAGTGAGAAAAAGAAGAAGAAAGTTGTTATGGGGAAGGGAACAATTGCCCTGATGCAGTTTATCAAGGACAGGTTGCTCGGCGGAGCTTCAAAATATGACTTGGAAAAATGCGCTCAGGATTTCCAGTCATTACTAGATCCGGAAGGTCCGTGTTTTGATGATCTCCTCGCGAAGCTGAAAGAGATTGTGGAAACCAATGAAAGTCGAAGGCTTCCGAAACTACCCAAGGTCTGTAATAGTTACAACTTTCATACATTTGCATAAGCATTCTCTTGTTGGATCGTATTGCAAAATTTATGGGGCTCGAATAACTGAGGTGGCTTATTTATCTTCTACTATAATGTTTCTTATGTTTGCCCTATTTTTTTCAAAGCAAATAAGTGCGCAAGCATAGCTCTTACTCGTATGAACTGCACAACACATGCCTCTTTTTAAGAGATGCTATAATGATATCATGAGAGGTTGTTCAAATAAAGATAGTACAAAATCTGAATACTTCCATCGTTAAAACTGATTTATACGTTATTAATCATTCAGGCTCCGATGAGTGTTGATATGTCACAGTATTATAGTTGTGCAGTGTAAAGCGTGGATATTTTTCTAGAGATTGTATGTGATCTAAATGATGATCTATAAATGCTAGGTTTTGTTTATTCTTCTCAAAATTAATACCATCATGGTAATCAGTGAATGTGGCTTGTTTTCTTTTTTATTTTGGAGGTTGAGTTGTGTCCTCATAATTGGTCCATCACTCAGGTCTCTATTCACATTGTAGCTTAAGACAACACAACATTGAAACAAAGATGTTTTGTGTTATATTATAGACTCTTTTGCCTCTCTCTCATTCGCAGGGTACCCGTGATTTTGCAAAAGAGCAGATGGCAGTTAGAGAGAAAGCTTTCTCAATTATAACTGAGGTTTTCAAAAGGCATGGTGCCACGGCTTTAGATACCCCGGTCTTTGAAATGAGAGAGACTCTTATGGGAAAGTATGGAGAAGACTCAAAGTTGATCTATGACCTTGCCGATCAGGTGAGTTTTTTTGGTTTCATTGAGCAATCCCTTTTTTTGTCTTCAGTTTAACTTTAATACAAATGCCTTCTATTACGCAGGGTGGAGAGCTCTGTTCACTCCGATATGACCTTACAGTTCCTTTTGCTCGATATGTTGCTATGAATGGTTTGACATCATTCAAAAGGTACCAGATAGCAAAAGTTTACAGAAGGGACAATCCATCAAAGGGACGGTATCGTGAATTCTATCAATGTGACTTTGATTTTGCTGGTCAGTTCGAAAAAATGTTGCCAGACTTTGAGGTCATAAAAATCTTGACAGAGTTGCTTGATGAGCTAGCTATTGGTGATTACGAGGTAAAAATCTATTTTCTTTACTATAGTGTTATTTACCTCATAAAGTGGATGATATACTGCACTACCTTTTATGTATTTTTTTGTTATATATGAATAAACCTTTACTTGTGTAAAAATATTTGCTCGTTGCTTTAGGACCTCTAATGTCCTGGTTATGTTACCCATAGTTAAGGAAATTATTATATTTTCATGTTTAACTGTCTAAAATGTT
Source organism: Salvia splendens (assembly GCF_004379255.2). Lineage (NCBI taxonomy): Eukaryota > Viridiplantae > Streptophyta > Magnoliopsida > Lamiales > Lamiaceae > Salvia > Salvia splendens. The sequence continues at coordinate 10,390,115 of NC_056042.1, forward strand.
TGTTTCAGGTGAAGCTAAATCACCGGAAGTTACTTGATGGCATGTTGGCTATCTGTGGGGTGCCACAGGAGAAATTTAGAACTATTTGTTCCAGTATTGACAAGCTAGACAAGCAAACGTTTGAGCAGGTTAAAAAGGAAATGGTGAGTGCGTGGATCTGGTCATAAGAGGTTAACAAAATAACACTGGCAGAATAGCTGTCCTTTCAAATAATAAAATGTCTTAATATTTGGTTCATCTGCTGAAAAAATGATGATCCCTTTTATCTTTATGTATGATAAATTGTTTTTAATTCAGTGGGATTATCCTCTGTGGACTCATAGGCTGCTGGATGCATATATTTTCACTTTTACAGGTGGAAGAAAAAGGTTTAACTGAGGAGACAGCCAATAAAATTGGAACTTTTGTTGAAAACAGAGGATCGCCTATGGAGTTATTGTCCAAGTTAAAACAGGAAGGCAGTGAGTTCTTATCAAACAGTGAAGCCGAGATTGCATTGAATGAATTGGAGATTTTATTTAAATCTCTACTGAAGTCCAAGTGTATAAACAAAGTAGTGTTCGACTTGAGTCTTGCAAGGGGTCTGGATTACTACACTGGAGTCATATTTGAAACTGTTTTTAAAGGGGGTGCACAGGTAAATTTTCTATTTCGTTTACATTTAATTGCTACTTTAGAACAGGAGCTTTTGGACATATTTATAGTATTAAACCATGCTTATAGTGTCCAGATTTAGATTGGTGATTGCAACTATACATATTGAGGGAACATTAGTTTTTCATTAGATAATTGATAAGAAAAGAGGTGTACTTGTGGGGTTAAATTTGCATTAATACTAATTTTCAAGTTTAAGCAGTCTGAGGCTTGTCAATCCAAAACTTATAGAGCCCAAGGGACCTTTCATCATGTAGTAGTTTTTCACATCCTCTAAAGTGCAAGTATGTGATGCTGGTGCAAATGCCAAATATGACGAGTGGATGTGTTTTTTGCCCCGAGTGGGTGTGTTTTTTTGCCCCTGACTTTTCACAAATCGGGAGAATTTGTGAAAATTAAATGTGGTCTGCACTCAATCAACTTATCAGAAGTTATGCAGGAACTTTACTTGTACTTTTTTGTTGTTTTCATCACAATTGAGAATAATTTAGTTATCTGCTGCAAACCTAATTGCTCTTCTTTTTATTTCTAATGTTAGTCATACTCATACTACACAAGATTTTATTTAAAGGATGCTAAAAATAGAAAAAACTTGTCTGCAGGTCGGTTCAATCGCTGCTGGTGGACGCTACGACAATCTTATAGGGATGTTTGGCACAAAGCAAGTTTCTGCTGTTGGCGTCAGCTTAGGAATAGAGAGAGTATTTGCTATTATGGAGCAACTACAAAATGACCAGGTATGCATTTGTCGTCAATTGAAAATCCACTGCTCATCAAAGAAAAGAAGCTCCTTCGAACTCTGTCTTGTTAAGAAATTAGACGATGTGTTAATTTCGGAGGTCTCATAGTGCAACTTGAATATGCCAACCTGAAATATGCTGAGATTTATGCTAGCATGCATTTGGAGAGTTACGATAAAAGCGACTTATTGTCACATGATAACTGTTTAAATATTTCTGATGCTGCAAACTTGTGTACACAGTTCAAATATTTTTGCTTGTGACTCATTGGCTTCTCATATAACATCCATCTGTGCCAGGAAATCCGAGCAACGGAAACACAAGTCCTGGTGAGCATCCTAGGTGACGACATATCACTAGGTGCTGAACTAGCAAGTGAGTTGTGGGATGCCAAGCTGAAGGCTGAAGTTATGGTGAATAAGAGAGTAATCAAGCACATTGACCGTGCCAGAGGGTCCAAGATTCCGTACATGGCGATAGTAGGCGACCAGGAGCTTAGCAAAGGTGTTGTGAAACTGAAAGATGTGACGGCCACAACTGAGGATGAAGTCCCGAGAATCGAACTCGTGGCGGAGCTACAGAGACGGTTAAACATCTCACTGTAAACAGATTGCCAAGATCATCAAATTTTCCATGTTGCGGTTTCTTTCTTTTTGACCGTGGGTGTACCCAGTTTTTTTCCTATTCTTTATCAGATTTAGATAACTTGTAGTATGTTGTTTTATGATACATTTTGATGTGTACAATGTGAATTTAAAGGATTCCACATATGTTGTTGCCAATGTTTTACGAATATTAAGGTACTAAACGAAATCTAGACGATAGTATTATATGGTTTTGAAACAATAATTTAAACGACGTTAAAGTAAAGTAGATATTGTCACAGTGAAGTATCGTCGTAAATAATTGAAATATTTCTCATACTGCTCCACTAACATCCTACATATGAGTACTAAACATTACTAATGCCAAGAATCAATAAATTATTCATGTTGCAATTTCTTTCGGTTTTGTTCTGAAATATTTGAGACTTTTTATATGTAAACGCATGTTTGAATGGTCTAGTAAAGGCAAGAGAAAAAGCATTTACTGGTTATTTCCTCATCTTTGATATCATGCATAGTTTGGCTTAGTACGTCCATGGGAAGATGACCTCTTCTTAAATCGATACGAGATTTTATACACTCTTATTTTAAGGGATTTAAGTAGAAATAGAAAAATATTGATGGATATTTTAATATATGAAAGATAATAAAGTAAAAGAGAAAAGAGATATTGGTCTTCTAAAATTATAAACTTTGCCCAAAATTGATATTTCCCATGAACTTTAAAATTTGTTTAGAATATCACAAACTTTGCACTTTGTTTGGTATTTCTCACGGCATGTCTATCACCATATTTGACTAACTTACGAGACTTTTTTTTATCATACTTGACACAATTAAATCAATGTCGTTTTCTATGTCACTTTTTATCCTACTTGTTATGAACTTAAAAATAGTTTAATATACATAAAAATATATCACGATTGCTCACTTAAAATAAGATTTGATGAAAATATCTTATTTGGGTCAGTTTGGGAAATACTAACAAAGTGCAAAGTTTGTGATATTATAGACCAATTTTAAAATTCGTGGGAAATACCAAATTTTGGGCAAAGTTCATGGTTTTAGAGAAAATAGGTTGTTGGACATTTTAAAGTAGGAAGGATGAATAAAGTAAAAAAGGAAAAAATATTGGATCCTCAGCTTAGGGCATCCATAGTGGTGCGGATGTCCCGGCGGACATCCCCGCGGACATCCCAAAAACACCTCCTGCCACGTCATAAGGACTTCCCACTGCACTGCCACGTCATAAAGACTTCCCAATGTACAGTGGCAGACATCCGACGGACTTCCCACAATAATAAAATTCACAATTCACCAATTAAACAATTTACGGAATTAAACAATTTACGGCACAAATACGGAGAAATTGCAACCACTTTATTTTAAAAAACATATAGTACAAAAAAAAACATAATATATTAAAAAAAATTACATAGTTAAAAAAACCGTCTTCTCACTCCTCGGATTCCCGCCGCCAGTACCCTCGTCGTCCCCTCCGCTAGTCCCCTCGTCGCCACTCTCCGCCATGTCTCCCAACCCCAAATCGCGCCGCATACTGTTGATGATATCCTTCAGTGACGACCTGTAATGATGATCGGTCGATATCCGCCATTCAACCATTGCACGTAACAGGGTTTCATGTTGCGCGACGCCGGCAAGTGAGGGAAGCTCGGGATCATTTTGGGTAGGAGCTGCCGATTGGGCCTCGGCGGACCCGCTAGCGCTTCCACTCGCCATCCACGCCGCGGACTTTTGCCCCACGGGCGACGACGGTGGGCCGACGATGAAGGTGTTGGGAACTCTGCCTCGGCGGGGGGGGGGGAGTTCGTGGGAACCAGCACTGTTACTGTACTCCCCGGAGGCGCTGATCTTCGTCCGCTTCGGCGACCAGATTCAACACCCGCAGTAAACTTGGTCGAAGTCTGCACCACAAGATACACATCCCAAATTTATCCCACGTAGCGTCTTTGAACTGATAGAAGCTTCATCCCGGCAGACATGCCACTGGTTGCCGAGCGGAGGTTGTTTGTGTAAATGCCGGCGAATCGGCTGAGCTGCCTCTTCAGCCGCTCCCACTGTTTCCGGCATTGCTCTCCGTTGTGAGGCTCCCCCCTGACGGTTTGAATTGGAGGTAGCTTTGGCTAATGCGCCACCACATCCTGTCGATATGCTGGTATCCCCGATATATGGATCCTCCGCTATACTGATCCACGCCTTCGCAAGCGCGATGCACTCCTCTGTGCTCCAGACGGTCCTCTTTTTCCCGTTGGATCCCTCCCCCCCTCAGCGGCTCCCGCCTCACCATCGTACCAGTTCCCCGTCCCATGCCCCTCCTTCTCCTTGTCCCCCCTCCTCCCTGTCGCCGTTGGTGCATTTGTGGGAGAATCCCGGATCGGAGATAGCCCCAACTCCTCCATCGAGAACGTCTCGATGCCAGTGAACTACGTCTCGAGAGGAGTACTCGGGGGTTGTCCGTCGACAGTAAATCCATACAGGGGCGATAGACATTGTCCACCGGTGATTGGGGGACCCCCTGCATACTCCCCCCGCAGTGACAGACGAGCCCTGCATCATCCCTGGCATCATCATCCCGGGCATCTGGGAGGCATCATCCCCGGCATTGAGGTCATTCTGGCACTCACCCCGGGCACTTGGGGCATCATCCCATACCAAGGCATGTACATGTTGTAGTACCCGGGCATCATCCCCGCCGTCATTTGAGGTTGGGGCATCATCCCCGCAATTCCGGACATCGTGGCGTACATTGGGGTATTTCCGCCAACGGGAAAGATCAGTCCCTGTGACTCGCTCGTGGCGGGGGAATCACTATCGTGGTGCTCCATTTATCTTCGAAAGAAAAGTATTTAGAGAGAGATACTCGTTAATACAAGTGAGACGAATGAAATGAAATTCAACGAGTCGTATTTATAGAATTTTTAAAAAAATAAAATAATCAGGACGTCCGCGCGGACGTCCGTGGGGTCAACGCAATGGCGGACTTCCGCAAGGACGTCGTCACAGACGTCCCGGGAACGCCGCGGAACTCCGGTGTCCGCAGCGGACGTCCGTATCCGCGTCACCTTTGCACAATGGCGGACGTCCCGCGCTGACGTCTGCATACCGTCGAGACGTCTCCGTCGAGGACGGGGGCCATTGATGGAGTCTTAACACCATATCTGCAATGAGTAAGAAAAGCGCACTTTATATTCGTAGTCGCGTTGAATATATTTAAAAAAATTCGCGTTTGTTTTATGTCGGCTCAATTTAACACCTAAAGTTTTTTCCAATCTAACCTGCTCCCAGAAGCAGAAGGTGGAAGAGTCGGACATTTTTCTCCTATTGGAAATTACATTAGCTTAACAATGTCCGACTGTAAACATTTATTCCATTGTAACAAGGTAATAATGATATTCGTAGGAGATATTGTAATGTAGGACTTGACAATAGTGCATTATTACAAATTCATCTTAAAGGACACAATTTTAAAACGCTACTAATATTGAATTTGTTTGAAAAATAGCTAAAATTTAGGTTACGAAAAGGTGTGATTGAGATTGAGATTATTTTGTCAAATATTTTGATTTTATGGAATGTTTCCATTTGTGTTAAGATATCAAGAATGATAATTCTTTTTAATGTAAGTGATCTATTTATAAATACTATAAATTAGTATCATTAATTAAATAAAGAAGTATTCAGCAATTGTTTGGTAGTGAATTATATTGTCACAATAAATAAAGATTCTCGTTTGAACCATTTCTTATATACTATAGCTACTTACGTATAAAATCTTTTTTTACGAATTTGACTATGGTAATAGATTTCTTATTTTCTTGGTAAAGAAAGCAGGCTAAGCCTATATGGTAATAGATTTCTAATTTTGATAATCGTACGTGCATTTAAGTTATAATACTAATTAATCATCAATGAATAAATGAATTAGGGTCGGACATGACTGTATTACAAGTAGGTGGTATTTGATTTGTTAGACAAAATAAAAGTGAGATACAATTTGCATAAGATAAGCCACATTAAAATTTGACTAGTGTCAAATTAGTCATATATGGATGAAGTTGAGATGGCTATTATGAAATACAATCTAATCTTTGATTATAACGGCAGGCCAAAATACATTGCTGATCATTTAAAAAAAATACAATTAAATAAGAAATAAAATTAATCATGATCTTCAATCACGACAATTAATCAACCATAGTAGTCATGTTGATACATATTACAATAACAGTTATTACTTTTATAGCAATTTATAATAACATATTTATCAAATAATTAATCAAATAGCATAACATGTTAACACATTGATTCAAATAAATGTCAAATCGCAAATTAAAAATTAAATACGCCATAATAGCCATAATAGAAATATCACTTGATGAAATTTGATATGTTGCGGACATTTTGTGGTTTGAGAAAATATTCAGTGGTCTAGACACATCACGTGGCATGATGACGAAGTGTGTCCCACTAATTAAAAGTTACAAATATGAGTAGTAAAAATATAGAAACTAAATAAGGTATCTTGTTCTTATAAATAGAATACAATTTTACAATTTAAAACTTTTAAATTATAATATAAAGTATTAATACACATAATTAATAATCATATATATAACAATATATATATGAGTGCCCCGCCCCTCTTCCACGTCACTTCTCTCAAGAAAGGATTTCAACTGAGAAGAAAAAATTTGGGAGAGAAGGGATCATTTTTATTTCTATGTATTTTCTATATAGACTTTACATCCTGTTATAGGTAGGAATATGTGTAAATAAGGCAGAGTATAAATCTATTCCTAATTGAATCAATTACATATAAATTATATGCTAATTGTGATACTTTCCTGGATTAGATTATCCTCTGCAATCTTCCCTTCTTGACACTCCCCCTCAAGTTGAGCAACGACATCTCCGATGTTCAACTTGCCCAGAACTTCCTTGAAGAATTTGGTGTTGATTGCCTTGGTCAAGATGTCTGCCAACTGATGTTCGAACTTGACGAATGGAAGCTCAATAACTCCCTCATCTTGTTTCTCCTTGATGAAGTGACGATCGACTTCTACATGTTTGGTTCGATCATGTTGAACTGGATTTCCGGAGATACTGATCGTTGCCTTGTTGTCGGAGTATAGTCGGATGCTTTGTGTAGGTGGAAAGCTCATTTCTGATAGTAATCTTCGTGGCCATATGATATCTGTTATGCCACTTTTCACTCCACGAAATTCAGCCTCAGCACTTGACAAAGCTACCACCTTCTGTTTTTTACTTCTCCATGTCACTAAGTTTCCTCCAAGAAAAGTAAAGTACTCTGCTGTGGATCTTCTATCATTTGGATTGCTTGCCAAATCAGCATCTGTGTATCCATCGATCTCTAAATGTTCCTTTTTCTCAAGGAAAATCCCAGATCACGTCGTGCCCTTCAAATAGCGCACGATCCTCAATGCTGCCTCCGTGTGACTCTCTTGGGATTGGTGCATGAATTGGCTTACCACCCCAACAACGTAGGCTATGTCTGGCCTAGTATGTGCAAGGTAGATTAATTTTCCGACCAGGCGTTGGTACTTCCCCCGATCAATCAACTTGCCTCCTTCTTCAATCTTCAATCCATGGTTCAGTATGATTGGAGTTTCTATCGGTTTACACTCAAGTAGACCAGTCTCTGCCAATAGATCTAGGACGTACTTTCTCTAACGAAGAAATATACCATACTTTGATCTCAAAATCTCGATTCCTAGGAAGTATTTTATTGCTCCTAGATCTTTCATCTCAAATTCTTGAAACAAGCATCTCTTCAAGTTCTCAATTTCTTCCTCATCGTCTCCAGTGATGATCATATCATCAACATAGATGATTAAGCACGTGATCTTGTCGCCCCTTTTCTTTAAGAACAATATGTGGTCAGAGTTGCTTTGTTTGAATCCAGCGGAAGTCATAGCCTGACAGAACCTCCCAAACCATACTCTAAGGGATTGCTTGAGACCGTAGAGAGTTTTCTTCAATTTGCAAACTTCTCTATTTTTGAACTCTCTAGAGTAGCCAGGAGGAGCTTCCATGTATAGTTCTTCATTCTCTTTCAGTTCTCCATGTAGGAAAGCATTGGTAACATCAAATTGGTGTAATAGCCAGTCCTTGCATGCCGCTACGGAAAGTAGCACCCTCACGGTGCTCATCTTGGCGACCGGAGAGAAGGTGTCATCATAGTCTATCCCATAGGTCTGAGTGTATCCCTTTGCTACCAATCTGGCTTTGTATCTCTCGATTGATCCATCTGCTCTGCGCTTGATTGTGAATACCCACCGACATCCTACCGGCTTCTTCCCTATAGGCATGATATGTTTCTCCCATGTTTTGTTTCTTATCAAGGCTTCCATTTCCTTCTCCATTGTTGCTCTCCAGTGCTTGTGTCTCATGGCTTCTTCGACAGAACGTGGTATCTTTTCATCTTCATATAGAGCTACTTCAAAAGCTCTGGCCATCTCAGTCAGCCGTCCAATTACAGTATAGGCTGCAGGATACCTTGGCTTTCGTCCCTGCCAGTCTGGAGAGTACCGTTTGGGTGGGACTCCCCTAGTACATCTGCAGGGCAACTTGTACAATCCTGTGTCTAGATCCACCCCTTGATCCTCATCTGCATCCTTTCCACTAGCCTCCCCCTCACTTCTAGTTCCATCATCCTCCTGTCTCACATTGTTAGTCTCGTTAACGTGAGAAACATTACTGGGACTTACCTCAGGAGTAGAAGACGGTGAATATAGATTGGGGTGCTGATTATGAGACATCGTGGATGGCTCGATGGTGCTGCTAACCTTCTCTGTGGGACCGGCATTGGGCTCCTAACTTGACACCGGATCGGTTAGAGGAACAAGGAAGGGTGAAGGTGGCTTTGGGGAATTAGTGGGATAAAGGCAACTTGGAGAGTCTCTAGTGTCTGGTTTCCCCTGACTCCTAAGTTGGTGGTAAAAGTATTCTGTTTCAACAAAGTCACAGTTCATGGTAATGTAGAGGTGGTGGGTTTTTGGGTCATAGCACCTGTAGCCCTTTTGGTTGACACCATATCCGACGAATGCACATTTGACCGCACATGGTGAGAATTTTGATCGGTCGTGTTTTGGAATGTGGACGAAGACTGTACATCCAAAGATTTTGGGTTCTAGGGACAAGGAGGATGGTATTTCTGTGAAGGTGGATAGGATATCGAGAGGAGTTTTGAAATTTAGGATGTATGTCGAGAGTCGGTTTTGTAGGTAGACTAAAGTGGCTATTGCTTCGGGCCAAAAAGATTTTGGTGTATGGGATTCAATGAGGAGGGCCTAGTCATTACAAGGAGGGTCCATTTTTTTCGTTCTGCTACCCCATTTTTGTTCGGGTGTATAGGCACATGTGGTTTGGTGAACAAGACCGTGATCAGAAAAGAAGGTTTGCATTCTTGAGTTAATGTACTCGCCCCCATTGTCGGACCTAAGGATTTGGATACGTTGGTTATATTCTGTTTGGATAAGGTTGTAAAAAATCACAAATTTCTCAAAGACTTCAGACTTAGATTTGAAGAAATAAACCCAAGACATTCTACAGATGGGTGCCCTAACCGACGATGCCAGAGACAGGTTTGCTTGTCTGTCAGTCCGTAAGTCAGCATCTCAGCCCCGGGTTGAGCCATCCTGTCTACATAGTATAGTCCTCTGTGTTCTGTGTCACGCCCAATTATCCTCTCCGTCTTCGTATCCTGTAAAACGCAAAATTGAGACTGCATTAGTAAGTTGTAGTTAAGTTCTCTCGTCACTTGACTAACAGATATCAGTTTGTGAGACAACGAAGGAACATATAGACCATTAGACAACTTCAATTCTGGTAAAATAGTAATTAGGCCAGCCCCTTGGACATGTGCTAAATCTACACTCGCAGTTTGTATATAAGTCATTTGTGTGGTGGAGATATTGGCAAAATCAAAGGCATCATAAGACATGGTATCGGTGGCTCCACAATCAAATATCCAGTGGTCAGTTTTTTCTTGGTTTTCGGGGATAGTAGGCAAGTCGGCTAACGCTTGGAAGGCATTTCTACACTCAATATTGGGTTCGGTATCAAAAATTCTAACACTTTGGGCCTCTAAACAAGATTTTAATTGTTCAGGGGTTCTTATTAGCAAATTCACATATTTTTGGGGTACAGATTGACACATAAAGGACATAGGGGGTCGGAAGTCATATTTGGCAGAAAATTGGGGTTCTTTTCGCATCATATGGGGAAATTGGGGTATATTTTGAGGGTTTAGGAAATTTGAGGGGTTAAAGAATAAAACCCCTCATTACCTCCTGGAACTCTAGCCGCCACCGTCAATCCCCTTCCAATCTCTGCCTGCTGCGCTCAGTCCCCTTTGTGATTTTCAATCGTCGTCACCGATGAGACCGCCGGCGTGGTGCTGCCCGCCGGAACTACACCGCCGTTTGGAGGTGGTCTGGTGGGGTAGCATCGATAGCCCAGCCTCCTCCTGCCACTACACCGCTGCTCTTCCGCCACCTCCTCGATTCTGGTTCCGATTGGCCGCCCTCGCTGCCCTTGGCTTCTTCATTTCATCCCACCATTCGGGATATCCGATTAGGAGAAAACATCCCTCTTTGGTGTGTTTTTTCCTCCATAGTGAGAGCAAGTAAGCCTGCTCTTGTCCTCTTCTCCTGTTCGACTATGATTTACGGAGTTTGAGGGGTAGCCGAGTGGTGGTGGCCGGTTTATGGCGGCTAATCCAGCGCTGATGCTTCCCGTCGGTGGATCCTTCGATTCATGTTTGAGGACTCCCGAATTAATGGCTTCTCTTCGAATAATTCCATATTCTTGCTTCACTGTTGGAAGGGGATCTTTGTTGATGATTTCCTTCTTGACTGCATCATACTTGTGATCTAGGGCTTGCAGGAAATGGTATACTCGAAACCTTTGTTCTCTCTGGTTGTATTTCTCGATCTTTGATGGGTAACTCATCGGGTTTGGGTCTCAGGTGTCAATCATGATCCATAAGTCTTGAAACTTGTTCCATAATTCCTCCAATGTCATGGTACCTTGTCTCATGTCGTATGCTTGTTGATGCAGATCCCATATTTGGACAGGATCAGAACCGCTCCCATTTGTGACGGCAAGTTCATCCCATAGGTCTCTCGTCGTCTCATATCGTGATACCTCATTCACCAGGCTTGTCTCGAGGGTATTGATGATCCAATTGAACACAGTATCATCCCGTTGTTGCCATTTTGAGTAACCGGGATCTTTGACCGGGGGGTTTTGAAACTCCAATTATGTGAGACGCCAAACCTTTTCCCTCGATCGCTCGTTTCATGAGGATTATCCACAGGGGATAGTTGTGTCCATCCAGTTTGGTCTTCACGGAGACTTCCCCGAAATTCTCGGGGTGGTCGGGTTGAATAGGTTGGGTTGTTGTCGGTGGTGTTACCGGCTTTATTTCTAGTGGCATATTGAAGTTTTGTTTCATGAATGCCGCAAGTTGTTCACCAAATTCGGGTGGGAAGCCAGATTGGCTGCCTTCGGTTGAGGATTTTTGGGAGTTTCTGGTTCAAAATCTGACATGGTTTAGGTTGGCTGATTTGCAGGTTCTCGGTTGGAAAGGGTTAGGCTAAAGGCCGAGAAGGGTTAGGGACGATGGAAAGGGTTAGGCTAAAGGACGAGAAGGGTTAGGGACGATGATGACTCTGTTTCTGACTCCCATGGAAGATTTAGCCTGCTCTGACACCATCTCAAGAAAGGATTTCAACCGATAAGAAAAGAATTGGGAGGGAAGGGATCATTTTTATTTCTATGTATTTTCTATACAGACTTTACATCCTCTTATAGGTAGGAATATGTGTAAATAAGTCAGAGTATAAATCTATTCCTAATTGAATCAATTACATATAAATTATATGCTAATTGTGATACTTTCCCAGATTAGATTATCCTCTGCAATCTTCACTTCTTGACAACTTCACCTCTCTCTCTATTCTGTTTTTCAATTAATTTCAAAATAAGATTACGACGCCTCAGAAGAAAAGGGAAAGAGCTCTAATTTCAATTGTTACTGGTGCTCAAGATTACGGCACCTCAAAAAAAGGAAAAGAACTATGATTCCAATTGTTACTGGTGTTAATTGAGAAGTGCAATTTCTAGGAGAAAATTCTCTTCTTTTTTTACCAATATACGATTCTACATGAACGTGTGTCTCTTACTTCTTGCCATTTCTCTAGTGTTAGGAATTGATCTCGCAGAAATCAACAACCAAGAAGCGATGAACGTAAAACACACCAAGGAATTACGTGGTTCGATCAATGTGATCTACATCACGGACAACAAAATGAAACTTTATTCACCTCACTATCAAGATTACACACTCTCAATCTAGCTCTATCTCACTATGAATCAAGAAGCAATAACCGCAAGTAGCTATCTAAATTAAAGTGAATGAAAGAGCGATTGAATGACTGAGTTGCTATGTATGTGTGTGTGGATCCCCTTTTATGTGAATCTATGCTACAGAAACAAAGAGAGAGCACAAGAATATAACAAACTTTCAGCTGTCAATTCTTGTTCATCAACCTCCAACGGCTAGTTGAAGCTAAGCTGACGTGGATAACTGATTCAACAACCATCCCTTTCTTGGAGCTAAGCTTCAGCAGCTCAAGCTTCACTACTCCACCTTCTCCCTTATACTCTGATCTCATCACATTCACAATTACATCTAGTTTCCATGAAAATCAAAACCCATATGTACATTTTTTATGACATACAAACTCATCTGTGAAATTTGTTAGAGTTTAAATCACCTTTCGAGTAATTGAATACGGTAAAAACTCTTATTTTATTTTCTAAGGAATGTAACATATTATTTTTATCATAATGTTGTTATGTTTTACATTTAATGGATGTTTATTGCATGTTTAAACGTATAAGTAACTTAACAAAGTCTAAGTATTTGTTTTAGTAGACCGGTTGTGGGCTTCGTCCACTTTAACGTAACACGGTCAGTTCTGAACAAAGAAAAATAAAAATTCACAACCCAGATAGCCTAGACTACCTATCGTGAAAGGTTGCAATGTCAGTCTGCATATTTCTAAGTCTTACTGAAATAAGATGATATTGGTGTGGTAGAGCACTGAATTGGTTCTAATAGCGAGACAAGTCTGTATGCTATCTACTGAAAGACGAGGTCTTAATAATTATTTATTTCTTAATCAATGTACGTTAACATTGAGCATACGGTATTGATTATGTACTACTTTGACTTATCAAATGGTGCGGGTTTTTCGCAACCCAATAATCCTGGTATAATAGGTAGTGGTCATTTGTAACATCCCAAACTTTTGTGACTTCTTTTTATGTAATTGGAATTTTGGAATTTTAGAAACGTTTGCTTCTATGTGATTTAAGTGACCTTACGTGGAATGAATTATCGTGTTTAATGTGATTGATGAGCTTGAGTTTTATACTTTTCCAATGTGGGGAAATAATTAATAGGATCATGCATTCATCCTTTCTCGAGTCGATTCATTGAAATATTCGGCCCTTCCTAATTATTGAAATAATACTTCTTCTTGTGGATTTAATTAATTATTTTGGGATACTTATCCAAATTAAATCCAAACCAAATGACCCCTAAGTTGTACTACATGAAATTCGAACTCCATTTTATTTTTCCTTGGGAGTTTTCGAAAATTTCCTATAGGAGAAAGAATTAATTTCCTTTTGATTTAATTGGTGCTTTATTGACTCCCTTCCTTTGAATTTAATCCAATTAAATCATGTGATAATGTTTTTCTTCACCCAAAATAAATAGAGAGTTGGGATATTTTTCCTTGGCTATTTAGCCTAGCATTTTCGGCCCCCTCCAATAAAATTGGAGAATATTTTAATTGTTTCCTAATTTGTGGGATCCCTTTTTATTCAAATAAATTCCTATGTCTAATTAATTGGGGATGTGAATATTTTTTCTATTGTTCCTCCATATCACACGCCCCTATGCATTATTTCCTTGTGGGAATTTAATTGATTGTTACCTATTTTATGGGAGCCTTTTTCCTAAAGAAATTACCTAATTTAAATCCTATTCTATTTAATTGGGGATTTAAATAATTTCCTTGTGCAAAGTTCTTGAAATTTTCGTCCACTACCCTATTATTTCCTACTTGGAGATTTAATTTATTTGTTCCCTTATATTCATTATTTTTTATTTCCTAAGTTATGAATATATTCTCCAAGAAAATACCAATAAATTCCTTGTTATGTACACATGGAATTTTCGAAAATCCCATCTCTCCCACAAGCCTATTTTATTCTTTATAATAGTGGGATTTTTATTCATTAGCCTATATTTTAATTCTCCATAATTTATTTATTTAATTCATTCATGGACTTAAACCTATCAAATAAATACCAACTTATCAAACCCTAGCCCCCATTTCTCTAAAAATTTCGCCACCCTCATCCTCTCCCTCTCCCACACGTTTTCATCTTCTCCCCCACTCTCCCACCTCCAAAAATCCTCCATCCAACCTTTGTTCTTGCAATCCGTTGAAGTTATCTTCGAGAACCTCCGACGAATCGCTCCATTCTACGTTTCTACCGATTCGTTTTGTCAAAGGAAGGTATAATCGCACACTTTTCCTCCTCCTTCACTTTTTGAACCATGTTTTGAGTCCTACATGCATGTAGAGAGTGTAGGTTTGATAGATCGCGAGTTTTAACGGGGGAAATCGTGTGTCGTAAGAACTTGTTTGATTTTGCAATTGTTGGTTGAATTCACGTGTGATTGGATCGAAATAATTGTGAAAAATATGAGTTGGTATGCAAATATGTGTTTGAGGAATGTGTAAGCATGATGATGTGTTTTCGAGCATGAAGAATCGGTGTTTTCGTTGTGGAAATTTAAAAACCCTATTTTCGAATTTGAACCAGAATTCTGTGATGCTCGACCAGTGACTTATGATCTGTATTTGACCCATCAAACGAATGAATTTTGCTACGAAATTTTTACTGAGTAAATTTCAAGATGTTTTCTGTGTCTCGTGTGAATTACAGCCTATTTTATCGAAGAATGAATTTTTAATAAATATTTGAAGTCGACTGCGCAAATCTGCCAGAAACGTGAGTTCTCGCCATGAATGTTTCGTTTTCTGTTTGACTGACCAAATGAACTCCGATTGATGTAATTCTTGAACTATATGAAAATTTGAAGTGTCTTCTGTGTTTTGTTAGATTTTCAGCCTTTTTGGGCATCGTATGCATTTATGGTGAATTTTTCAAATGAACTACGCAATACTGTCAGAAATTGTATGTTCCGACCAGAGAGTTCAATATGTGATATGACTGACTAAATGACGTGATTTCGATATGAAAATTTTCATGGATGAACTTGAATGTGTCCTCTGTATCGTGACCAAAATTTAGCATGTTTTGAGGTCGGGTGAATTTAAAGTGATTTTTACAAAACGATCGCGCAATTCTGCCAGTTTTCTGCCTTGATTAAATGACACTTAGTTTCAAGTTTAAAAGTGTTATTTGATGCATGTATGTGCAAGGAACGTGTTTAATTGTTTAAATCACTTGCGATAAGTTGAAAGGTGTTACGTGTGTTTAATACCCTTGTGATGCATGTTGGGTTTTGGGATTGAGGAGAACGATGAGAGAGAAACGATAGGACATGCATAGTGATATGTTGTTGTGTGAGACTGACTTGTGTTGTCATTGACAAGGGTGTTGTGTTTTCGTGAACTCGAGGATCGAGAGTTGCTAGGTTGGGTTGTGATTTTGCTAAGAGAACGAGGTGGGCTTTCTTTTCAAACCTCTTTTCTTTTCCGAAAAAATATTATGTGGAGATATAAGGGTGGTTTAACTGTTATGTCATGCCATGATGTTTTTGTTATGAGATTGTGTGCCTGATGCCTAGTTCGTATGAGTTTACTCCGTTAGGCTACATGGCTGTATTGTGAAACGAATTCGGGTCCGAGTAGGGCCGTAAACCCTATCGGGCTGTGTACACTGGTGGGATCGTGAGCCGTCCTTACAAGTCGGCCGGTCTCGTGGGCGAATAGTGTGGCCACACTATCGTCACACTGTGGTTGTGACTGTTGGATTGATGTGAAAAGTGGGGAGATTATTTGACTGGCCAGTCTATGAAACATTTTTGTGTTCTCGTGATATTTTCCTTACTACGTATAAAACTCGAGATCACTGGTATGGATGACATAACTTGATAAATGTTTTCGGCATGAGCCCATTGAGTACAACAAGTACTCAGCCCTGCAATTTCTTTTAAAAATTTTGCAGGTTGAGCGGGATGTTGCGGTGGATGTTGAGCTGGCTAGAGACCTTAGGATACGTTGTGTCGTCATACATAGGCGTGATCCTTGACTCTCCTTGAACCTTATATATCCGCTGCTATGTTTTAATTTATGCCTTAAGACCGTAAGCTTTTCGTTTTGGTGTTGGGACATGTATGGTGGTGTTAGGATTTAAACGTGCATCTACGTTGTCTTTTGAAAATGGCATTCTCCGAATTTAAGTTAAGTGCTTGTTCTACTTTAGTTTTTAGTTATTATATTTCTTAAGTCTAATTTTTTCCCTTTGTCTTTTTAAAGGTATTTTATCTTATGTCTTTTCAAAAAAAATATAACCTTAAAATCTTTAAACTAAGTTGTTTTCCTTTCTTCAAATCAATTAAGTTGTTCTTTTTAAATTGTAATCCATGCATGTCGGTCACGATCGCCGCGTTTGTGGTACCCCTTGTATGGGCGGTCGTGACAGAGTGGTATCAGAGCCTTGTTCTTTCGCTCTGGTCCGAGAGTCTTCTTTCACTTTAAGTCTAAGTTAGTGAACCCTTATTTGACTAGAAGTGTCATGAAGGCTCAACATCCAAAGCATCACGCTCAACCGATGAAAGAGAGGTATGTTTAAATTGTTGGAAGTATGGAAGAGTAGTGCATGAAAATGTATGATGATATGATATGACGTTGACAAGTTTATGCATGTGAATGAATGATATGCATGAGGATGAGTTGTAATGGAATGGTTATACGAGCATGATTGACATAATACCTTGAGCATGTGCTATGTTTATGATTATGATGTTGTAATAGCATGGTTTCGTGGAAGTACAAGTATGATTGGCATGATAATTGAGACATGTTTTGTATGTGCAAAGGTGATATCGATATGGCATGAATACTTGTGAGTATGAACTAAGTGATGTTGCTAAATGTGTTTTATGCGCGAAAATACTACAACGATAGCATGCAAAGATATGAAACGTTAAGACAACGACAAACTTTCGAACTACGCGACAAACTTAACAACTTTTTCAAACAATAATACAATTTGGTGTTTTAAAAGAAATTTTCGTCTCCGCGTAGATGGTACGAACGAAACGAACCGCGCTTAAGAGCAGTCAGTATAGTGCTAGAATGCGACAAGCGATTTACGATTACGACCACTATGAGAGAGAGGAAGGCAAGGCCTTGAGAGAGGTTGTCGCCGTTTTGAGACCCTATGGCGAGATGTCTACGGGTACCATGTAACGGCCTATGGTGGCATAAGAAGACTAATTGAGTTGATGCCCGACAATTGGGAGTCTTGGTTGGAAACAACAGCCAGTCGGTTCACGTGGTACGAACCAAGAAACCAGATGATGGCCGGCGACATGAAAGGTTTTCTAAAGGCCTTAACCTGTGCTTTGATTGACTCATGTTCCGAGCGACCACCATCGACAGAGAAAGAAGAAGATGAGACCTTTTGGGAAGACAAAGATGTGATCGAGGTTAAACCAACGGCAGTAAGAGAAGCCGTACCACAAGAAGGCATGGTCCCGGGTTTTGAAGATGACTACGTGGATGTTAACACGGATGATAGTATGGATGACGAAGAAGATCTCCGTATGATTGATGAGTACCACGTAGAAGAGGAAGAGGACCCGGAAGAGGAAGAAGACCCGGAAGAGGAAGAAGACCCGGAAGAGGATATTAGCACTAGATAGATGTGTGATGTTGTTTTCTTTTCCTTAAGTTGTTAAGACAGTGGAAGTAGCACCTTTCTGTTTTTCCGAACGAATGCTTTTGATTTTCCTTTCCACGTTGTTTATGGAAGTTTCCCTTTTCACGTGCTTTTAAGTAATTGTGTTTTATCGTATCGTACGCGTGCATGAAAGCGATGATGTTTTAATAACGATGTACTCACAACGGTGCTAACCTGTGTTTTAGATCAACATGCCCCCGAGACGTAGACGTGGTCCGCGTGTGGAGAACATGTGGGGGAGCAGACAGAAGGAAGTGTCGGCAATCCACCCCGCCTCCACCACCACCTTTACCCCAACCAAACGAAAGGGAGTACATCAAAGCCTTTCGGAAAGAGAACCCACCTAAGTTTGATGGATTGGGAGAGCCCCGAAGGCGGAGGCATGGGTGCGCGATATTGAGCGTATCTTTGAGTTCATGGGATGCACGGACAGAGAACGCCTGGCCTGCGTGACTTATCAGCTGACAGGACCCGCTGACTTTTGGTGGGAAACAAAGAAGAGAACCATGGACCCCGCTCGCCGTGAGGCGCTTACTTGGGAGGATTTTAAGGAAGAGGTGTACAACAAGTATGTTCCGGAAAGTTATCGGCGGGCGAAGGTAGTGGAGTTCCACACGTTGAAGCAAGGAAGTATGACGGTCACAGAGTACGACCGCGCCCTATGTGAGATGACTCGCTATGCGCCAGAATTGGTGGATACAGACGAGAAGATGGCTGCGAAGTTCCGTTCGGCCTTAGGACAGAGATAGGGTCGCAGTGGCTAGTCGGAGGGGAATTCCTTATTCCGAGGTGCTGGGCTGTGCCTTAGATGTGGAGGAAGCACTGCCAAGAATGAGAACAAACAATCCTGCACCGTCTGCACCCCCAGCGAACTTTAGAGACAAAAGGAAGTGGGAGGGAAACCGAACTCCTTTTGACAATAAGAGGCGTTTCTCCACTTTTCGGCAACCACAGAATCATGGGCGCCAAATTGTGCCACATCAGAGGGGAAACCCACAGAGAACACCCTACTGTAATCGGTGCTCCAAGCATCATGTTGGGGAGTGCCGAGTTGGAGGCATTCGGTGTTATGCCTGCGGTGGAAACGGGCACATGTCTCGAGAATGCCAAACAATAACAAAGTGGAGTGAAGAATGGGCAAGGACAGAGACCACCACAGCAGCCTCAACCAATCCGACAAGTGGCCCCACAGCAAGCAAGGGCATATGCACTCAAAGGGAATCAAGGACAGGAACCCAAGCCAGCAAGGGCAAAGAGAATTTGGCAGGTATGGGAAAGCTCCAACAACTGCCTATTATTGTGCTGTTTGATACGGGTGCTTCGCATTCTTTTATTTCCATGTCATGTGTGAATGCCTTAGAACTCCCTACTGCTATGCTTGAATCGAGTTTGAATGTGTCCTCACCGGTGGAGGATTGATTGATATTGTGAGAACTTGCTCGAACATAGAGTTTGTGTTAGGAGAACTAGAAGTAGTGGCCCAACTTTTGCACGTTATGCCTTTGGAGAATGTGGACATAATTTTGGGAATGGATTGGCTTACCGAGAACCACGCAACGATTTACTGTAAACAGAGGCAGATTTCTTTCAAGCCCGGGCGAAGAGCCGACTATCTTGTATGGGATCTCCATGAACCGACGAACCTCCATAATCTCCGCATTGCAAGCAACTACGATGATAAGGAAAGGACGTCCGGCGTATCTGGTATACTTGAATGGGGAAGAAAAGAAAGAATTGAGGGTGGAAGACGTGGCAGTGGTGCGAGATTTTCCGAGGTGTTCCCCGAAGCTTTACCAGGACCGCCACCCGACAGACAGGTGGAGTTCACCATTGATTTAGAACCAGGATCAGCGCCAGTATCAAAGGCGCCATACCGAATGGCCCTAAGGAGTTGGCCGAGTTGAAGGTCCAGTTGCAGGAACTGTTGGACTTGGGTTTCATTCGACCCAGTGTGTCACCATGGGGAGCGCCAGTTCTGTTCGTTAAGAAGAAGGACGGAACGATGAGAATGTGCATCGACTATCGTGAGCTTAACAAGATGACTTTGAAGAATAAGTACCCACTGCAAGGATTGACGACTTGTTTGACCAACTTCGAGGAGCGGGCGTATTCTCGAAAATGGATTTGAGATCAGGGTATCATCAACTAAAGGTCCGACGAGAGGATGTGCCTAAGACTGCTTTTCGCACTCGTTATGGCCATTATGAGTTCGTCGTGATGCCATTTGGGCTGACCAACGCCCCAGCCGTTTTCATGGACTTGATGAACGAGTTTTCCACGAGTATCTTGACAAGTTTGTGTTAGTCTTCATCGACGACGTGTTGGTATACTCGAAGAACGAGGAGGAGCATGGACAGCACCTACGAACAGTGTTGGAAACGTTGCAAAGAGAGAAACTTTATGCCAAGTTTAGTAAGTGTGAGTTTTGGTTGACTCGAGTGAACTTCCTTGGTCATATTGTGACGGCAAATGGGATTCAAGTAGACCCAGCAAAGGTCGAGGCCGTACAGAATTGGAAATCGCCGAAACGCCAAGTGAAATCCGCAGTTTCTTGGGATTGGCGATATTATCGACGCTTCATCGAGGGATTCTCTAAGATTGCGAGACCGATGACGCAACTACTAAAGAAAGGAATCAAGGTAGTTTGGACGCCAGAGTGTGAGGCGAGTTTCCAACTGTTGAAGGAAAAATTGACTACTGCACCAGTCCTAGCGGTACCAGAACCCGACAAGGACTTCGCCGTCTATACGGACGCGTCGAAAGTAGGACTAGGATGTGTGTTAATGCAAGATGGGAAGGTGATAGCATATGCTTCCCGACAGTTGAGACCAAACGAGTTGAATTTTCCGACGCATGATTTGGAGTTAGCAACAGTGGTGCACGCGCTGAAAATTTGGAGACATCATCTCTATGGAGTGAGATGCGAAATCTATACGGATCACAAGAGTCTCAAGTACTTCTTCGAACAGAAGGAGCTAAACATGCGACAACGACGTTGGTTAGAGGTCGTGAAAGACTATGACTGTGGTATTAACTACCATCCGGGCAAGGCGAACGTGGTCGCCGATGCTTTGAGTAGGAAGAACCAACCTCAACTAGCTTATTTCCTAACGCAAGAGGAAGCTTTGATTCACGAGTTTGACAAGATGAGTTTGGAAATAGTGAAAGCGCCCGAGACAGTAGGTGCAAAATTGGCGACACTAGTGATTGAGCCAGATTTGAGAACCAAACTCATAGAAGCCCAACGACGTGATGGAAAGTTGGAGGATTTACGCGTGAAAGTGAGAGCCGAGAAGCTTGATCATTACCTCGAGGAGGCGGATAATGCCTTGACGTACGATGGACGATTGTGTGTGCCCAGCGATGAGGTGCTAAAAGAGGAGATTTTGAGTGAAGCGCACGACACGCCTTACACCGCACACCCCGGAAGCACGAAGATGTATCGGGATTTGAAGCAACAGTTTTGGTGGAATGGGATGAAAGGGGATGTAGCGTCATATGTGGAACGATGTCTAGCATGCCAACAAGTGAAGGCCTTACACCAACGGCCATATGGGAAGTTACAACCGCTCGAAATTCCCGAATGGAAGTGGGAGCATCTAGCTATGGATTTCGTAACGGGTTTGCCAAAGTCACAGAAAGGCAACACTGCGATCTGGGTGATCATTGATCGACTTACTAAAAGCGCGCACTTCTTACCGATTAAGATTACTTATGGCGCGGACAAACTAGCAAAGCTCTACGTGAACGAGATTGTGCGATTGCACGGAGTACCAAAGACCATTGTATCCGACCGCGATACGAAGTTCACATCAAAGTTTGGATGAGTATGCAACGCGAATTGGGCACACAACTGAACTTCAGCACTGCATATCACCCGCAATCGGATGGGCAGTCCGAGAGGACGATTCAGACACTTGAAATATGTTGCGAGCAGTTGTCTTAGATCGAGGGAAAGTTGGGAAACGGTTCTACCATTGGTTGAATTCGCCTACAACAATAGCTATCAAGCGACGATCGATATGGCTCCGTATGAAGCTTTGTACGGCAGGAAGTGTCAATCCCACTTTATTGGGATGAAGTTGGCGAGAGAAAGATGTTAGGACCCGACGCCATAAAGGAGATGACCGAAATTGTGCATCAAATCCGTGCAAGGATCAAGGAAGCTCAAGATAGGCAGAAATCATATGCTGACGTGCGTCGAACGGAAATCAAATTCGACGTTGGTGACAAAGTGTTCTTGAAGGTGTCCCCGACGAGAGGAGTTGTGAGATTTGGAGTGAAAGGCAAGCTGAAACCGCGTTTTTGTGGGACCGTACGAGATCATCGACGAAGTAGGTCCTGTGGCGTATCGTTTGGCGTTACCTCCCAGCTTTGGGAACGTGCACAACGTGTTCCACGTGTCGCAGTTGCGCAAGTACGTGTTTTGACCCAAACATGTGATTCATCAGGAGGAAGTGATCCTAACCCCGACATGAGCTACGAGGAAAGGCCCGAAGCAATCCTAGATCGAAAGGTACAAGAGCTACGAAACAAGTCGATAGCGTCCGTGAAGGTGTTGTGGAAGCACCATGGTCCCGAGGAAGCTACGTGGGAGTTAGAAGTAAAATGAAAGAAAAGTTTCCCGAGCTGTTTGTGTGATACGTTTAAATTTCGGGACGAAATTTCTGTTAGAGGGGAAGGATGTAACATCCCAAACTTTTGTGACTTCTTTTTATGTAATTGAATTTTGGAATTTTGAAACGTTTGTTCTATGTGATTTAAGTGACCTTACGTGGAATGAATTA
The DNA here is from genome assembly GCF_004379255.2 of Salvia splendens. Taxonomy (NCBI): domain Eukaryota; kingdom Viridiplantae; phylum Streptophyta; class Magnoliopsida; order Lamiales; family Lamiaceae; genus Salvia; species Salvia splendens. Next base: position 10,412,963 of record NC_056042.1, read on the forward strand.
TCGTGGTTAATGTGATTGATGAGCTGAGTTTTTATACTTTTCCAATGTGGGAAAATTAATTAAGGATCATGCATTCATCCTTTCTCGAGTCGATTCATTGAATATTCGGCCCTTCTAATTATTGAAATAATACTTCTTCTTGTGGATTTAATTAATTATTTTGGATACTTATCCAAATTAAATCCAAACAATGACCCCTAAGTTGTACTACATGAAAATTCGAACTCCATTTTATTTTTCCTTAGGAGTTTTCGAAAATTTCTTATAGGAGAAAGAATTAATTTCCTTTTGATTTAATTGGTGCTTTTTGACTCCCTTCCTTGAATTTAATCCAATTAAATCATGTGATAATGTTTTTTCTTCACCCAAAATAAATAGAGAGTTGGATGATATTTTTTCCTTGGCTATTTAGCCTAGCATTTTCGGCCCCCTCCAATAAAATTGGAGAATATTTTAATTGTTTCCTAATTTGTGGGATCCTTTTTTGATAAATAACTTGTTATTTTAACAAAGTAAAATCTGCAGAGATTATTGAAACGCCAAGCCACATATAAATAACCTTAGGGTTCTATAATGATATAGAAACTTCGTTGATTCTCTTGCTCCATAACTTATTGTATAAGATCGTGAGTAAATTTAAGAATTTATACATAGATCTTACACACTCACTCTATTTATTCAATAATTTTATTACTTAGTGCATATTTTATAAATATTAAATTGTTCATTAAATTACTTTGTTATAAAGTAAGTATAGCGATATAAGGAATTAATATCATTAATGGGTATACTGGTTATCTTAGATGATTGCAACATGTGGCACCCAACATATGACATATCTTTTATATGTATAACTAAAGATAAATTGATACATTATATTGAATTTATCTGATAAACCCTATAAATTTAGACTCATATTATAAAATTTAATATTTTGTTATATTTAATAGTGCATCAAATCATAATATAAGAGATAATTTGATGATAGAAGGTCATCGCACTCGACGTCCACATATGAATGTGACATATTCTTCAAGTGTAGTATTAATTAATATTTTCAAAACATATAATATTAGATCATTACGTTTTCATTCATGTAATTTCGACAATAGCATTAAATGACCATGTATGACCTTTCTTTACATATTTCTTCATAAGATATTCTATAAATAGAATGTTTGAAATCACAAGCTTCAAATTATATTCCAAAAGTTGAAAGAAATGAAATAAAATACAATGTACATGACAGATACAAATTAAAACGATATAAATTAATTAGTTTTTAGAATAAAAAGATAATTTAAATAAATTAATGAAAAAATAAGATTATAGTACTCTAAATTGTTTTGTGGATAAAAAAACGTGAAGGAGTTGAAGGGAGGGAAAAAATATACTCCCTTCGTCCCTCAAATTTTGTCACAGTTTGACGGGCACGGGTTTTAAGAAATGTAATGAAAAGTGGGTTGAAAAAGTTAGTGGAATGTGGGGTCCTGATAGGGCTCGTTACAAGCATGGTTTTATAGGGGGGTTTATTACACTAACTGAGTTGATAATGTGCGGAAGTGGTGAATTTAAGTGTGCAGGGGCTGGAAAAGTGCAGAAAGAGGCGGAGTGCATGGACGACTTGATCAACTTGGAAATAAAGCAAGAAATGACCAAATCCGAGGGCAAGCTAATCAGTTCCGAACAAGCAGAGAACCTGCCCAGCCAGCAAGTTGATCAAGTGAAGTTCAACACATGAGATGATGAGTCATAAGAGAGAGAAAAGAAGAAGCCACCTCGGGGCATTAATGTCAAGACAGGATGAGCTTAACCAAGGGATTTGAGCCAAAGCCATCCTATAAATAGTCGAGAGAAGACACATAAAGGAGTTCGGTTTTCTTTTGGGGAGGCCAGTATCATCTCAATCACTTCACAGTCCTTAGTTAAGCATGGAGCACGGGAGCTAGGAGTCATCGGAGCCGGTTTCTACTTCAACCTTCCTCTCTTCTTCTTCATCAAGGAAGAAGAGACTCAAATCTGCCAAAGAAGCCTTCATAGTTTGTTTTTCTTTAAGCCCCGAGGGGTCAAACAGTTGTTATTCAGTTTAAGTTCTTGATTTTTTGCAATTCAGTTGTTCTTTCTGTTTTTCTCTTAGCTGCTACTCCAATACTTTTGTTGTTGATCGATCGTCTGTCTGAAGTTTGGAATTCTGTTGTTTGGTTTACCGGGGATCGTTTATGAAATGGAGTTTTCAGTGCAACCTGTTTTGAATATGATGTTTTCTATTCTCGTTTTCTTTGCTAGTCTAGTTTTGTTCTGATATTGGAGTTAGTTCTGCATGATTCTATGATTTATGTTTAGATCTGATGTTTTGGATGGAGTATGCGATGCATGTCTGTTGGAATTTGGTGATTTCTGGGATAGATCTAGCTTAAACTGTCTTCGGCTAGATCGCATGGATCCGTGCTTTGATTTGTTTGTTTTGATGTCATATGCTCTGTTTTTCCTCTGCCATGTGTGTTTGATTTGTTGCTTAGCGAAGAAGAAGGTCATAGTTCGTTAGGAATGCAGTCACTGTCGCCTTTTCGTTTTGCAGCTTTTGGTAGTGCGCAAGTTTTCTTTCAGTGGTCCCCGTTTGTTTTATGCTTACATGTGTTTCTATCTGAGTTGATCAGTTTGGAGTTATTGTTGATTTCATGTTAGTAGTCTAGTTGATCAAGTTAGTTTACAATTTGAGTAATCTTAGTTTTAGTGAACCCACTAGTAGTGAAGCGTGGCAACAACCAACCCCACATGTCTCATACACAACTCAACCCGCCTCTGTCCCTTGGGATTCGACCCTTACTTCCATTTACTAGTTAATAGTATTTTTGGGTTAAGGTATTGAAGGCCCTTAGTCTCTAAGTTTGCATAACCAATGACCCGATAGTTGCCGACTTGATCAGTTTAACACCTGACTTGATTAGTTGCGTTGACTCCGCTTGCCTAAATTTGTTCTGCGAACTAGAGTGCTTTTGCAATCACTAGAGATCTAAGGAAGACCTTTTAGGTCCATTACCAAAAATGGTAAAAATGAAATGTGACAAATTTTATGGGATGAACGAAAATAGAAAAATGTGATAAAATTTCAGGGATGGAGGGAGTAATGTACTAGCAAAATTAATCTACAAATAATTTTATAATTTCAAATTAGATTTAATAAAGTTTAATTTAATTATCAGTATTTTCACTGTCCTTTTTTTTGTTTTTTTTACTTCATTAAACTTGTTTTCATATCTTTTGTTAAAACTATAAAAAAACATGATGTAAATATTTGTTTAAATTTCTGAAAATAAAACATTTAAAAAATATATAATTATTTTCTTTTTGCATTTTAGTTGAATATTAGATAATTAAATCTTCACTCATGTAATTTTGACAATAAGATCAAATGATCATATATTGATCTTTCTTTGCATATTTCTCCGTGTGTTATATTAAATAGTTGAAGAACATGAAATAAAATACAAGTACATACAAGATTCAAATTAAGAAATATATAATTAATTTTTGGAATAAAAGGACAATTTAAATTAGTTTATGAAAAAATAAGTTTACAAGAATTGTTTTATAAAAAAACGTTAAGTATTAAGTAAAGTGAAAAATATATAATTCTAGAAATATTAATCTTCAAATAAATTTATAGTAATATAATATATTATTATATTCTTTTCAAAATTAAATTTCATTTAATAATTATTAATTTAATTTTAATATTTTCACTATCTTTTTTATTTTATTCTTTTTTCTTTTAAATCATTTTCATATTTTTGGTTAAAACTATAAAAAAGCATGGTGAAAACTACTATTTGTTTAAATTTATGAAAATAAAATACTTTTATTAGAACAAAATTAAGCATTTTCTTTTTCATATTTAGTTGAAAGTATTATTATCAATTCCTTAATTAATATAAGGGGTTATAATGTAAATTTGAAGTACAATTAAATAGGTTACTTAATTAATTATTGCAAATGATGGAAAAGGACAAATATACCCCTAACATTGTATATATAATTTTTGTTAATTTATCACTACCCATATAGAATACACTACTCCATCCGTCTCACTTAAGATCATCCGTCTCACTTAAGATGACACATTTTTCTTTTTAGTTTGTCATAACTAAGATGACACATTTCTTTTTTTGGAACTTTCTCTCTCCAATTAATCTACCCAACCACTTTTTCTCACTCCTATTAAATTATTCATCTTTCATTTCTTTCTCTATTTTTATACTTACACCCACATTTTCTCTATCCTATTAAACAAATTAACTCTTAACTCCTAAAATCTCGTGCCGGCCAAGAAATGTGTCATCTTAGCCTGGACGGAGTAAATTAATTAATTATACACTTAATAATTCACCATTGCAAAGGATTTTAATTCAAGTTTTTTAGTGGATAAAACTGTACGTAAGAGATGACAGTCTAACAAGTAATAAACAAATTCAACTAAGAAAATTTTGTCACGGTCTATTTTACTACTCCCACCATCATCCAAGGAAGTTAGTCAGTTATTCCAATTTAGGTCCTGCAAAATTTATCACATTTTATTTTTATTATTTTTAGTAAAAATATTTATATTTCACTAATTCATTATCCCTCGTATATTATTAAATAAATAAAAACAAATGGGAATGCTACAAAATCCTTATTGTCAGTCAAATGCATTTGCACAATCTCAGAAAGACCATCATCCCCAATCTAATGTTACAAGAAAAAACTGAATAAACAAAATAAAACCTTTGTAAATTTATTAGTACAAACAAAGACACGTCGCTGTCCTGTGAAACAAAATTAATAGAAAGAAAATCCAAATATAAAAAAATGACAATTCCCACACGTACACACGTGGACTTTCTATTCACGCTGCATACTCATCACTAAAAAAATATGAAAAATGAATAAATATTCATAAATTAATGGAGCCTCTCAAACTAAATAGCTGCAGGCTGCAGCCTCACTCAAATTTCTGCTCTCTCGATTGATTTTTCACAGCCATTTTTGGTCCCACCAATCTCTATTAATTCAGTAATGCATGCCTCAATTGAATTGAATTGAATTCATTCATACCCCACTCCCCACTATAGTACTAAAACAGTTCCATAAACTGGAAATCCTGCAAACTTTGTCCATAATTAAACCTCACAATACTATTCAAACCTTTTATTGCTAATCACTCTTCAAATTAGAAAAAATACAAAGGAAATATTATTCTAGAACCCAGTCTCTTCTTTTTACTTTAATTATGCAACTCTTGATCATATTTAACCCTCTTAATCCGAGTCCCTTCATTTTCATCCATCCCACCACTGTTTCTGTTAAAAGATAAAGATGAAGAAGACAATGAATCAGTGCTTGCTCTGTATGTGACTGGAACCTCTGGGAATACCTTTGGTTGCTTCTTTGCCTTCATTTTCAATCGAATCATCATTATTTCATCCTGCATAATCAAGAATATATAACACCAATTAATTTCTATATATGGTACAAACTCCAGACTATAATCTGGACCATTAGAAAATGTCAATAGATGACAAAATAACAACAACAAAAAATCCCAACACAGTGTTAATACATCATCAACCGTTGATGCTGTATTGATATTTTTAATTGTTATTATTTTATCATTTATTGACATTTTCTAATGATTTAGATCATAGTTTTAAATTTGTACAGTATTTGAGTTTGCATTTGATTACATTTCTATATATATAAATATTATTTTCATAGTTAATTAATTACTTTATTGAGTCCATCACACCATGAGTCAGCTTGGTGAGCAGTGATGAGAGAGAAACTCGGCAAATCATTTGCTGCACACAGAATTGCTGTAGCAGCAATGCAAGATGGCCTACACTCAAGCAAGCTGGTCTCTGTTAATATAGAAAGAAGAAATTTAAACCTTGTTTCAGTTAGAAAATCAATCAGGTATTATTGGATACATATACCTTGAATTGTTGAGAAGATGATTTCTCTGGCCCTTGTAGTGAGGAAGTCACTATAAATTCGAGATGGATCAATCTTGTGCGCGAAAAGAGAGAGGTAACAAAATGGGGAGATGGATCCAAGTCTCCAATATAAGACTCTTAGAACAAGAAGCTCCATTCTTTGAACAGTTCTTGGTTCAAAAATATATTTTGCATCTTCAACCTAATATAATCAAATGATTTATTAAAATATCATACTATGATTTTGAAATAGTATTGGATTTTAGCTAAATTCGAATTCAATTTTAGTTAATTATGTGGTAATTAATTTGATGGCAAAATTAGATGAAAGTAAGATTTCAATAGTTGACAAACATATTTCTAAATTAATAAATAAAATTAAAGTTAGCTCAAGGTGAATAATTTACAATCAATATATACCTGAAAATCCAAAAGAGAAGGAACTAGACGTTCCTCCATTTTTGCAGCTAAAGACAAACATGCAACTGATAGTAGTTGCAGCGGCCATCCATTCATTTTCTGCCACAAAATTTAACACACAAAATATCAAAGATTAGATATAGTTATAAATAATTAATGAGACAAATGGGTCATCCTAGCTACCATCTAAGATTGCTCTTGTGTTTATTTAATTAATATTTACGAATTACGGTAATAAGCATCGTGCTAATAAAGTTCTTCACTTTTTCCCGTCATCATTTAGATTTATTATTATTAAATGAAATTGGCTTTGATAAGCAAAATCTATATAGCGTCAATTTCAATAATTGGACTTGGATACTTATAGTGGGGTGTTTACGTCAACTTAGTATTTAGTGAACAATTAAAATAATTCTCGTCATTAAATTGCTTTATTATGTATGCAGACTAATTATGCAACACCTTTATTCATTTATACCAAACATTGCATTATAGTATTAAATGATTTGTAAGTGGGTGGGTGGATGGATTATATTTATAGGCATACTTACAAAAATGTCCAACGATAAACATTACTCAATCCGTCCGTCATTAAATATCTCATTTTTCCTTTTTTATCAGTACACTAATAAATGTCTCATTTCATTATTACAAATAATTCTATATTCCACTAATATTTTATTATAAAAATCAATATATAATTAAGCTTCATATTCTACTGATTTTTCTACCTATTTACGTTATAAAATCAAATAATTTCTTAACACTCATCCAAATTGGGGCATTTTAAGGGAGGTAGTAGTATTATCAGTATTTATTGATACACCAATTAAAGGCGAACGTCTATTAATAAATGACTTTTTTGTAATTTACACGTCAAATGAAAAACAGTAAATACTTAAACGGTGACAGAATTGTTACCGGCAAGTGATGGCAGGAAACGAAACGATCAAAATAGTTGACGGAGAGATACGCCGTTAACGGCTGAAAACCGTAATATCGATGCACCTGCACAAAGCTTCGGTCAAAGTCAAACGACCAATACACAAAGCATATATCATAAATGCGCCAAAGAATTACTATTCCATCGTCTCACACCGGCGCATAATAGATACAGTTCTAAAATTGCGCCACCTCCATTTTCAATCAATTTAACAGTAAGGTGAAGCTACTCTATCCACCGGCGCACGGTAGCCGGAATCGCACACCTGAATCTGGAAAAAGGAAATAAAATATACCTTGAGAATCCATGCGATGAATTCCGATCTAATCGACGCTTCGATCGGCTGATCGACAGCGCGGAAGCTGCTGAGTCCGGCTAGATCCATCTCGTCTTCCAACAGTCCGGCGATAGACTCCACGGCGTCCGGCGGCCGAGAATCGAGATCCGATGAGTATTCCGGCGAGTAATCCCTGCCGCCGGGGGAGATAATACTACTGGAGGACTCGCCGCAGAGGAGGTCGGAGAAGCAGTCTGACATGGCGAAATCGACCTCCGAAGATGACTAGTCATTCTCCTCGAATCATATTTTATTGAAATTCAGGTTTGTGTCGCCGGATTTGCCGGATTTGCCGCCGGAAACGTTAGCGATTGGAGAGAAAAATAGTGGAGAGAGAGAGAGTGATGAGAGACTGTAGATTTTGGTCGCTTCACTTCTCTACATTTACTGCGGATATATAAATAGTTAAGATTTAAGACCAAGGTTATTTTTAATTTATTATACTCCCTCCGTCCCACAAAGATTGTCTCAGACACGGATTTTAAGAAATGTAATGAAAGTTGAGTTGAAAAATTAATTGATTATGGATCATACTTTTATATATTAGTTTTATAATAATATGTGAGTATGAATGAGTCATTGGAATATGAGATCCACTACTAAAAATGATAAAAGTGAAATATGACAAATTTTGTGGAACATGTAAAAAGAGAAAAATGGGACATTTTTGTGAGACAGGGAGTACTATTATGTTGATTTGACTTTATTCAAATGGCTTTTATGCGCATGAACAATAAATTAGTATAATCACCAATAATTTAGAAACTAGAACTATAAAAGAATTACGTATATTTCAATACCCATTCTTTTCTTCACTTTTTTTTGTGCCATAACTTACCATAGTTAACATTATAATACACCCTATTTCAAGTATCTTGAACTTGAAAACCGAGAATAGTAGTGTATGGTGAGCGTCACGCTGGTTTAAGACACGCTTTTATTTTTCCTATACATTTTGTTTGATTCTAATACATTAAAAATTATTATTGACACATTTAATTTTACAATTGATTTATTCATTTTCCCTATAATTTCAAATAAATGAATAAAACGACAAATCAAGTTCTGATTTTTATGAAAATTGTAAAATTAAAAGTGCCGGTAATAATTTTTAATGTATTAGAATCAAACTAAATGTATAAAACAAAACAAACGATGCTAAACGTGCCTTAAACGAGCGTAGTGCTCACATAAGGTATATATCATATCATTCCTCATAAAATGTGAATGTAATGGGTTAGTAGAGTATGAAATTTACTTACCATTTACCATTTATGATAAAAATGTGAAAGTGAATAATAAATTAATCATTTGATGAAAATGGCAAAATAGACAAAAAATTTGTGAATAATAAATGAACCATTTGATGAAAATGGCAAAATAGACAAAAATTTGAGCGCGTAGGGAGTTAGTTAAGCTTTAAGAACATACACTAATTTTTTACTAGTACTATTAATTTATTTTGTATATAAGTTGTTGATTCGACTGTATTTTTGTATGCTTATCAACAGACTGTTGAGCGAAGGGCACTTCTGCGCTAGAACAAAAAAAATTATAATCTCCAATAATTTAGAAACCACCATTCTTTTCTTCACTCTTTTGTGTTCCATTACTTACAATAATTAACATGATAATACACCCTATTTCAATTCATCTTGAACTTAAAAATTGAATAGTGAAATTAATGTATAATTAAATGTTTTGCATAATTCAACCTACAATTATAGTTGAAATTGAAGTGCAATTAAATATTATGCATAGATTAAACACCAAATAATTTCTAAAGTTGCAACTAACTGTATGTATAAATTAATCACTAAATTATACTGCCTGAAATTAATTCTGAAAGTTGGATCAATATGTCCGTTGAGATTAGATTAGTTTATAAAGTTGTTTAGACGTTGTTAGAGCTTGTTTAACTCTTTTCTCTCTCTCGATTCAAACTCATTCAGTGAATACAACCATTTTCGTTTATCGCAAATCACTTTCTTGATTAATTCTTGTTCCCGATTATACAACATTGCCATCCAATATTACAAAATTGGATTGATGGTAGAAATAAAAATAGGTGTTAATACTAAAATCAAACTTCTTTACCTCATTCTCTTTTGTTTTACTATGTCTTCACTTTAACTATTAATCATTTTTTTCAAAACGAGTGCTTAATAAAAAAGTATTTCGCTTATGATGGAACGGAGAGAATAGAGTAATATTTTTATGATTTTGTTAAATAACTCGACATTGATAGCTAGATTATTCACGTCGTTGATATTCTCTCATACACTCTCTCCTCAAGATACTATTTATACTACTTATATATGAATTATTTGGATTTTGTTAAATAACTCGCCATTGATTGATGTATTACACACTCACGCTATCAATCAAGATCACACACACGCTTGAAGAGAATTATAGAGTTTTCTTATAGAGAGAAAATCAAAAGCTTTTATTGAGATGAATCAAGTGACTACGTTGCATCTAACTAAGCAGCTGCTATTAACTATTTATACAAGGCAAGAACAAGAAAGAGTGAATAAGTCTTCACTCAAGAATTGGTTACAACCACTAAGTGTGACTTTAGCTCCAACGGCTAGTAGCCGTTATAAACTGCCTTTTGAATCTGACTTCTTGCTCGAGTGAGATGCATTCCACAATACTTTCTCATGCACTTGCATGCTTCTTTATTCATCAATTCATAACAATCTCCACCTTGATGATAAACGAAGCATCTGATCAACATGTCACCAACTGCAATCCCACAAGCCTGCAACAGTATCTGAACTTCTCCTTGCTTAGGGCCTTAGTTAACATATCAGCGAGGTTGTGAGCCGTGTCAATCTTCAATAGCTTCACTCTCCCACACTCCACTTCGTCCCTTATGAAATGCAATCTGACATCTATGTGTTTACTACGCTCGTGAAACATCTGATGTCTTGCAAGACACAATGCCCCATTGCTGTCACAATGTATGGGAACTCCTTTCTGTTGTATCTCAAACTCATTCACAAGGCCTAGTAGCCATTTGCCTTCCTTCACAGCTGAGGTCAGTGCAATATATTCAGCCTCCGTGGTTGATAAAGCCACCACATTCTGCAAACTTGACTTCCAACATATAGCAGCTCCATAAAGAGTGAAAATATAACCTGTTTGTGATCTCCTGGTATCAATGCTTGCGGCATAATCTGAGTCACAATACCCTTGCAAAGCCTCTTCCTCAGCTCCACCTTGATTGGTGAATAGAATACCCAGCTTACTTACACCTCCCAGATACCTTAAAGTCCACTTGAGAGCACTCCAGTGTTGTCTGCCATACGCTGTCATGTGTCTGCTTGTTGCACTTATTGCATGTACAATATCAGGCCTTGTGCATATCATTAGGTACATCAAACTCCCAACAATATTCGAGTATGGAATTGCCTCCATCTCCTTCCTTTCCTCATCAGTGTCAGCCTTTTGTTCTTTTGACAGCTTGAAGTGAATCCCAATTGGAGTAGCTGTGCTCTTCATGTTGCCTACTCTGAATTTCTTCAAGACTTTATCAATATACTCTGACTGGAACAGCCATAACTTGGTTCTGCCTTTGTCCCTGAGTATATCCATGCCAAGGATTCTCCTAGCAGATCCCAAATCCTTCATTTCAAACGTTGCCATCAACTGGCTCTTGACTCTCTTGATTTCATTCGGATCTGCCCCAGAAATAAGCATGTCGTCTACATATAGGAGAAGGTAGATAGGGGCCTTGTTTTTCTGCCTCTTGATGAAAACACAACTATCATACAAGGATCTGTCAAAACCCAACTTTGCCAAATTTTCACCAAACTTCAAATACCATTGGCGGCTGCTTTGTTTAAGACCATATATGCTTTTCTTGAGGAGACACACTTTCTCTTCAGATCCAGGGGCTTCAAAACCCTGTGGTTGTGCCATGTATATTGTTTCCTCAAGATCCCCGTTGAGAAAGGTTGTCTTTACATCTAATTGCTCCAGATCCCAACCTCTTCTTGCAGCTACTGCCATAAGAACCCTGATGGAGTTATGTTTCACAACTGGTGAATACACTTCATTGAAATCTACCCCCTCTTCTTGGTTGAACCCCTTTGCTACAAGCCTAGCTTTAAATCTCACTTTCTCAGTGGCTGCTGATTCTATTTTCTTTTTAAACACCCACTTACATCCAATGATTTTTCTAGACTTTACCTTCTCAACCAAGATCCAAGTCTTGTTGTTTATCAGAGACTCAAGCTCTTCTTTCATTGCTTGAACCCATTCATTCTTCTCAGGTCCACTGATAGCCTCATGAAAAGTGCTAGGCTCAGCATACTCCAGTTGCTCTGCCACATTTAGAGCATAGTACAACATCTCATAGTCCTCAAATCTTGCCGGTGGCTTACGATTGCTTCTTCTTGGCCTGTCCCGGCCTATCTGATACTCTGTTGGGGTGGTATCATGATGTTGCAGATCTTCTGACTCATCATCTAGCTCCCCTGTTACTCCATCGGTTTCAACATTTTCCTGACCCATTTCATCAGATGGTGCACTAAATACATCCATCTTGTCAGATCCATCATTCTCACTATCTTTGTTAAGAGCCTTCTGACTCAAAAGTGGCATTTCTTCTTCAATGAATACAACATCTCTGCTGACAATTATTTTCTGATTTTGAGGTTCAATACACCAGAGCCTATACCCCTTGACTCCCTTTTGATAGCCCAACATGATGCATCTCAAGGCTCTTGCACTTAGTTTGCCCTGTTTCATATGTGCAAAAGCCTTGCACCCAAAAGGCTTGAGCCTGGAGTAGTCAATCTTGGTCCCATACCATCTCACATCTGGTATAGAGCCTTTAATGGCTGAAGAGGGACACTTATTGATCAGATAAGCTGATGTGCTCACAGCCTCGGCCCAAAATTGCTTGCCTACACTAGATGATGACAGTAGGCATCTGACCCTTTCGAGGAGTGTGCGGTTCATTCTTTCTGCCACCCCATTTTGTTGGGGGTTGGCTGGAACAGTCCTATGCCTTGCAATCCCTTTCTCTTTGCAAAAGCCATCAAACTCATTTGACAAATACTCCAATCCATTGTCAGTTCTGAGTACCCGAGGATATGAACCTTTCTGATTTTTCATTTCTGTACACCAGGCCTTGAATGAGCTGAATGCCTCAGATTTCTCCTTCAATACAAACACCCACACTTTTCTAGAGTAGTCATCAATGATAGACATATAATATCTACCACCCCCTAGGCTCTTTACAGGTGAGGGACCCCATAGATCTGAGTGTACATAGTCTAGAGGTGAGGTAGAAGTATGAGATCCAGTTGGGAATGGCAACTTCTTTGACTTTCCCAACAAACAGTCTTCACACTTGGCCAATTTATTCTGAGTATCTGCTTGAATCATCCCTTTCTTGACCAATTCTTTCAAAGTTCCCTCTGCCGGATGACCAAGCTTCAAATGCCAGGTCCTGAGATCATTAGAGATAACAGCATGAGACTCTTCTTGAATGACAGTAGCTTCAAGATAATACAAGCTACCCCTTCTGTGTCCCACCAACTTGAGCTGCTGCTTCTTGAAAACTTTCATTTCTCCACCTTCAGACTGAAAACTATATCCCTTTTTCTCCAGGGTACCTAGAGATACCAGGTTTCGTTTGACCTCAGGAATATATCTAACTTCAGATAATATCTTCATTGATCCATCATTGAGTCTGAGCTTGATGCTCCCAACTCCCTTTATCCTACAGGCCTTATTGTTACCCAATAAAACTGATCCCTCACATTCTTTGAGATCATAAAACCATTCCACATGTGGACATATATGGAATGAGCAACCAGAATCCAATATCCATGATCCTCTATCAAATCTATCAGTGACATTCATTACCTCAGCAGCTTCTTCACCATCACTGCTGACAAGATTTGTGTGTGGCTTATTTTCTGAGGCCATCTTCTTTTTCCAGCCATAACAATCCTTTTTTATGTGGCCGGGCTTTTTGCACCAATGACAGGATCTAGTCTCCTTGACTCCAGAGACATTATTCTTGGATTCTTCAGGCTTCTTGTAGAACTTCTTCTTGTAGAACTTCTTCTTGTTCCACCTCTTAACATTGAGGGACTCTGGTTGAGGCTCACCTTTCTTGGCACTGATTTTCTGTAATTCCTTAGCCATGAGAGCAGAGTAAACTTCATTATAGGAGATGGCTTTATCTCTCCCATAAAGAATATCATCTCTCAATTGATCATGTGAATCAGGCAAGGCATTGAGCACCAAAATGGCCTTGTCTTCATCACTGATTTTTACATCTACCGCCTCAAGATCATCAATAGATTTACAGAAATCCTCAAGTTGCTCAACTATAGGTTTATCATCTGTAAAACTATACGAGTAAAGCCTTCTTTTCATATACAATCTATTGGCCAAGGACTTTGCCAAATAAACCTCATCAAGTTTCTTCAGAATACCTGATGCAGTAGTTTCCGCTTGAACTTCTCTCAATACCTTGTCTCCTAAACAAAGAATGACTGCGCTGTGAGCCTTCATCTGCATTTCATCCATCTTGGCTTGTGCTTTATCATCAAGCACCGGGACCTTGCCTTTTACCTCTGATTCAGCCGAAGTCAGAACTGCCGCAAGCCCTTGCTGCACAAGAACGGTTCTCATCTTCATCTTCCATAGCCCGTAGTCATTCTTCCCGGAGAACTTCTCTGCCTCAAGCCTTGCTGCCATCGTTTCCTTTCTTGATCGATCAATAGCATGTTCCCACAGACGGCGCCAATTGATGTATTACACACTCACGCTATCAATCAAGATCACACACACGCTTGAAGAGAATTATAGAGTTTTCTTATAGAGAGAAAATCAAAAGCTTTTATTGAGATGAATCAAGTGACTACGTTGCATCTAACTAAGCAGCTGCTATTAACTATTTATACAAGGCAAGAACAAGAAAGAGTGAATAAGTCTTCACTCAAGAATTGGTTACAACCACTAAGTGTGACTTTAGCTCCAACGGCTAGTAGCCGTTATAAACTGCCTTTTGAATCTGACTTCTTGCTCGAGTGAGATGCATTCCACAATACTTTCTCATGCACTTGCATGCTTCTTTATTCATCAATTCATAACATTGATATATGAATTATTTTTATATGTTTGGGATTGTTTTACTGTTTAGAATTTGTTACCGGCTCATTTGATTGCTCGTATAGTAATTGATAAGGCTCATTTCATGCATCGGTTTAAGGGTAAAATATACTCTACTTGATCGGTTTATCGCGCAAAGCAAGTGTTAAATGTGCAGGAATGCCGCTTGACCAAAGCAACAAGACCAAACTGATCAAGCGAGTACAATAGGCGAAAAAGGCCAGATTTCGGGGGAAGTTGATCAAGGGGAGTAATCAAGCAGTTAGGAGGGGACCACTGGATGCCAGAAGAAGGACACGCGAGGCTATGAGCTGGATGGTGCGCAGCATTCTGTTATCAAGGACAATGTTCTAGAAGGGGACACGTGCTGATATATGAGACGCAAGGACGGAGCTGAGTCACGAACTTGTTACTGAAAAGCGTCGTCGTTCTAGAATAAGAGCACGTAGCAATCAATGAGTCGTTCACTCTCAGCATCAGCGAATATTCCCTGCCAAGATCGTTATCCAGCTGGAGGTCGTGCCGAGCCTATAAATAGAGAATGTGCCACCACATGAAAGAGATCTGATCCTTTACTTTCCGCCTAGTTTAGCTTAGTTCTCTAGCTTATTTCAGTTCTCTAGAATAGCTTAGCTTAGCTTAGATAAAGTAATGTTTAGTTAGAAAGGGCGACTGAAGAAGCGCTGCAGAATACTTGTTATCTGTCGGCGTAGTCTTAAGCTTCCCGCCGAGGCTCTTCTCGGTTTTACTTGCTTTCGTAATTTCCAGAGTGTTAGCTTAGTTTAAAATTCACGCTGTACTGTTCTAGTTTAATCGAAGTTGTTTTCGTTTTCATCCTCGCATGTACTGCTTAGTTTCAGTTTCGTTATGATGCACTTGATCCAGTAGTTAAATTTACCTTGTTCAAATTAGCCAGTTTAATTCTGTCTAGAGTAAAATCAGTAGTTAAAAACTCTCAAGTTAAAGCGTGGCAGCAGCCAACCCCCTGTTCACTATTCACACACTTGATACACCAACTTCTTTGTGGGATCGACCCCGAACTTGCCGCTTTACTATTAAAGTAGTGCAAAATTGGGAGTTATAAATTACTTTGGTGGGTAAACGAGCGAAAGTGAGATCGGCTTGATCAAGTGGCAACGACATTTGCTAACTGATCCAACCGGTTCAGTTATCTTTCCATATAACTTGGTCTGAATTCGCGCTTGTCGTTCATAAAAACCTCGCCAGTAATATTAAACGAACTTGTACTGCACCAGTGAGTCGAACTCGACCAAATACTATGTGGTTTATTTACATATAAAGTTGGATATGTGACTCACTTTTATAATTCAACGTCTTTACAAGTAAAGTATATGAAATTTATTTGATATGTTTATTAAATTATAAGGTATGTATAAAGTTTGGCCACATTCATATTAATAGTGCCCTTTCCACCACCTAATGTAACAGGAGTAGTTGATATCTTAAAATCCTACAATGGAAAGTTGCCCCATCAAATAGGGACCCTATCCACATATATTTCTCATCATAAAATTCATACTCCCTCCATTCTAATTTGAGGGATTGATTTCTTTTTGACCGTTATTTTAAGAACATGATAATAAATAGTTAAATTCGAGAAAAAAGTAAAGTAAAAGAAAGAATAATGTAGAAGAGAACTTCATCTACATTATTTCCTCTCTTATTTTACTTTTTTTCCACTTTAACTATTTATTACTATATTATTTTTCTCAAATATGTGCTTAAAAACAGTCAATCACTTGATAAAAGGGAGTACAAAATATACTCATACCAGCTGTTAATATTATGGCTAGTACCTATTTTGTCACATATCATTTAATTAATAATCAATTATCTCTGCCTCGTATAATATATTGTAGGATCTTACATCATATCAAACGAAATAATGATCTCAGACCTTGCTTAAATAATATAAAGTGCAAAACAGTGCCTCAAATAATATATTGCAGGCTCCTACATAGTTTGAGGCATCTTTCTCATTATAGATAAACCATTATTTCCTACTTAAACTTATAACTAGAGAGTATATACAAAAGTAATATTTGAGATCTTGTTCAATATATATGGATCACATGTATATGAACTAAACCAAATAAGACAAGTACAAATTTTCAGCCTTGAATTAACTCTGCTACTTTGATTTTCTGCTTTGGCGCAATACAGCATTGTTTTAACTCTCAACCTCATGCAGAAAGTGTCAACGGAACCCCTATCTTCAATATCTCCAACAAAGAAAAATACACAAATTGCTTACTCAGTTTGCTAGTATTTGACTGCATCTCCAAGCTACAGCACTATATCATGTTTATCACAGTGATCACGACGACAACGACAACGACGACAACGTCAAATTGTTGACTACTATTTGATATAATTGCAACATCCACAATTTTTTGAAAAATAACATTAATTGATAGTAGTATGTGGATTTTCCTAGATATACTCCATTTATAATTTGCCAGTAATTTTTTTAAGTTACTTAATTTTAAGAAGGAAAAAAACACTAGAATTAACAATGTTAAATCTATTCCACAAGTGATGGCCTAAAAGAAACCATCATTTTCCATAATTTTAGTTTTCATTTACAAAAAGATGGGATCAAAAATCAAAATAGCTTCTGAGTCAACGAGAACTGAACTTTCCAAAGCGACAATTCAAGATGTAGTAGAAAATGAAGAAAATAAAATGATACTATTATGATTTATGATATGACTGTTTAATACCTAACTTAGTATGGCCTGTGATACAAATAGTAAAGATTTATCTAAAATTGATAATGACCTTTGCCTTACTGAAATGGAAATTCCAATTTCAACATATATAAACACGTCTAAAGAATAAGATAAGGAGTTAAGTTGAAATTACTCTTAGTTAATTTCTATGGAAAAAAGTTGAGTTACATATGCATGATATATAAAATTTTATTCCACTCGAATATACCTTTTCTAACATGTGTAAGTACCGCCCTAATATATACATAGTTTAGCTGGTAAATAATTTTTCTTTAATCAATAAATCAGATTTGAGTAAGTCATCATGGAAAAAAAATTCACTAGTCCGGACATACCAAATGGCATAATGAGGTGGTATATCCAACAAATAGATATTTGACAAGTGGAAATCTAAATATGTTATCTACCAACTATACGTAACTCTACATAGAAAGTAATGAATATAAATCATAAATTCAATTAGTACTTTAAATTATGTAAATCTATCCCAAAATTTGGACATTCCTCATATACATGTTCCCAATTATATATTGTATTTAATGGGAAAAATATAAACGTACAGTTATAACTTTTACATGTTATAAAAAAAGTACAAAAAAATAGAAATAATTAATAATAATATAATACTACATCAACAAAATTTAAATTAATAGCCAAACTTTATTATTTATGTAGAATTTACGTAGTACAAAAAAACTAGAAATAATTACTTTTACATGTTATAAAAAAAGTACAAAAAAAACTAGAAATAATTAATAATAATATAATACTACATCAACAAAATTTAAATTAATAGCCACACTTTATTATTTATGTAGAATATACGTAGTACAAATAAAACTAGAAATAATTAATAATAGTATAATACTACTACATCAACAAAATTTAAATGGCAAAACACATCCATAGGTCCCTGTACTTTGATTGTTTATTTCAATAGGTACTTATACAATATTTCCGTTTTAATTGGTCCTTGTACTTCTAGATTTTATATCAATAGATCATTTTTAACGGTTTACATTCAATCCGTTAACTTAACAGTTAAATATATTCCACTTCATCAATTATTATTAAAATATAATCCACATCATATCTTATTTATTCCACTTCATAAATTATTATTAAAATAAACTCCATGTCATATCTTAATTAATGAAATCCGCTAATTAAACATGCTACACTCTACCCTACGTGAACCTCTTTTAAACAAATTTTCTTAATAGCCGTCATAAATATTTCTCCTATGAAAGTTCTTGTTCCCAATATTCAATATGCTTTGAAATTGCTAATATCATTGTGGGCGCAAAGATTTCCAGGTATGTCAACTGAGAAGTTCTTGATTTTTGATTTTTTTATTCTTCAGCACTAACATACAATGAAATTTGGTCGAGAATATGTAAATTAAAGAAACACAAATATTTTTCTGTGTGCGTGCTGTGAATGTTTGGTAGTATAAAATTATAGTTCCAATATTGATTTATGGAGTATGCACTTCATAAAGATTATACCATAGTTTAATTTGACCAGGTTTATCTATAATTTGGCAATGCTTTAGGCTTAAGATTTATTTTGCATAAACACTATTCATACTTGTTATCTTAGAAGGTGTTATACACAACAAAATTAGATACATTAATTCCAGACGTTTTGAGTACATAAGTTTAAAATTTGAAACCAGCAAATATCCACATTTATAGTCATAAATATTACGGTGTACCATTGTTGTGCTTCTGCAGAATGTCTGAAAAAACATTTATATTGTCAATATATCATGGGGGTAGATTTGTTGATGATAGTAGACGTCGCTATGTTGGTGGAAAAGTTACTCAAGTGTGTGATGCCTTGGACATTGATAAGATCTCATATCCAGAGATTATATCTTATGTTAAAGAAGACCTGCAATATGAATTGGAGTCAATTGATGGGTTATATTATCACAAACAAGGAAATTTTGTACTAGTAAAAGATGATCAGGCCATTTTGAGCATTGTCAGTGAGTTATACAAGAAGACAAAGTTAGAATTTTATGTCAAACATAAGAATCTAGCTAAAGAAGTCACTCTTTCTAAGCAAACAGAAGTAATTGATAGAGGAGTCAATCAAGGTGTTGATTTGTCAGATGATAATGGCTCGGAAGATGAACTTCTACAACAAACTTTTGATAATCTCAACAAGGATATAGCATTCTTGACTGATGATGATGAAGAAGTACAAATGTCAAGGAAAAATATAAGATCTTTCAAGGAGAAGAACACATTTAATGGTGAAGATAATACTCGGTCTGATGATGAGTTGGATGCATATGTAGATGACATTATATGTGATTCCCAAGAAGATGATGCTCAAGAAGATGAGGATGATGAATTAGAAGAGGGTAACGATTCTGACGGGAGTTTTTATTATGACAGTGATGATTGTTGTAGCTATTATAGTGAGTCAGATGAAGAGTGTGGAGACCATGCACTTAGAAAACCAAGTGAAATGGTACGCTTTGATCCAATGGCAACCATACCAGTATTTTGTTGTGGCATGATATTCCAAAATGTTCAAGAGTGTCGAGATGCACTTGCAAAGTATGCTATAATGAAGGGTTTACAAATTCATTATATTAAAAACGATCAAGTCAGAGTTAGGGCTGAATGCATGGAAAAATGCCCTTGGAAATTTTTGGCATCTAAAAACAGTCACAATAATGACTTTGTAGTGAAAACTTATGTGCCTAACCATAAGTGTTACAGGAAAAACACCAATCACATGGCTACTAGCAAGTCTTTGTCCAAAGTCTTGAAGGATAGATTATTGGCTACACCTTTTATTAAGTATAGAGACTTAAAGAATCTATGCAAAACTGAGCAGAAGCTTAAAATTAGCTTGACTCAAGCTCGGAATATCAGAAAAAGGTGATTGCTGATTTATTAGGATCTTATACCGAGGAATATAAGAGATTGCATGATTATGTTCAAGAAATAAATTCTAGTAATCCTGGTACAACTTGTGTGGTCAAGGCTTCAAAAGATGAAGGTGGAGATATCAACCATTTTAGATGTTTTAATGTATGTTTTGCTGCATGCAAGAAAGGTTGGACAAAAGGATGTAGGAATATAATAGGTTTAGATGGCTGTTTTTTGAAGGGTGTATGTAAAGGACAACTTTTATGTGCTGTTGGACGAGATGGAAACAATCAAATGTTTCCAATTGCTTGGGCAGTCGTATCTGTTGAAAATAAAGAGAATTGGGGTTGGTTCTTGAATTTATTTAAGTATGATTTGACTATTGGAGATGGAGCAGAACTAACCATCATATCTGACAGGCAAAAAGTAAGTGTAATATATTGGTATAAAATAAATCAGTGTTCTCATATTGGACTTTTTTTACTTGTTGTATATTAATTTTCATTCTATATTTTTCTACTGTAGGGTTTGGATAGTGCAATTAATGAGCACTTGCCAGAAGTTGAACATAGAATGTGTGCTAGACACGTCTACGCAGCTTGGGCAAAAAAATGGAAAGGTGAAGAGAGAAAGATAGCATTTTGGAAGTGTGCTAGGAGTACTTTTGAAAATGATTTAAAGTCACAGTTAAGAGAAATGGATGTATTGGGAAATGGGATTTTGGAAGATTTTATGCAATACAATGTTGAATCCTTTTCAAAAGCATACTTTAGGACAACTCCAAAGTGTGATTCTGTGGATAATAATATGGCTGAAACATTCAATGGTTGGATACTAGATGCAAGGTGTAAGCCAATTATTTCTATGTTGGAAGATATAAGAGTTCAGGTAATGAGAAGATTATATGCTAAAAGGAAGTTTTGTACAACTTGGATATGTGTTGTTGGACCAAGACCTATGCAAAAATTAGAAAGAAACAAAGAGCTCTCATTTAAGTGGCAAATGGTTTGGAATGGGGATGAAGGATATGAGGTTTCTAATGTATATGACCAAGATAACAGACATATCGTTAATTTGAAGTCGTCAAGTTGTACATGTAGAGAGTGGGAACTTACCGGTATCCCATGCCAACATGCAGTTTGTGTCCTGCACAGTGAAGGGTTGGAGCCAGAAATTTCGTTGCTCATTGGTATATAGAATCTACATATTTGAAGGCCTGTCAGTTCATGATACAACCCGTGAGAGGAAAGATCTTGTGGGCCGAAACTGGTAAAGAAGAAATTGCACCACCGGCTCACAGAAAGTTACCAGGGAGGCCTAAAGTTAGAAGAAAGAAAGATAAAAATGAGATTCAGAAGGCAGGCAAACTATCCAGAAAAGGAAGAATCATGACTTGCAAAATATGTAAGCAGCCTGGACATTATATAAGAAGATGTCCTCAAAAGATGAATATGGTACTATTACTCAGACCCTCATTAAGTGGCAAATGGTTTGGAATGGGGATGAAGGATATGAGGTTTCTAATGTATATGACCAAGATAACAGACATATCGTTAATTTGAAGTCGTCAAGTTGTACATGTAGAGAGTGGGAACTTACCGGTATCCCATGCCAACATGCAGTTTGTGTCCTGCACAGTGAAGGGTTGGAGCCAGAAAATTTCGTTGCTCATTGGTATATAGAATCTACATATTTGAAGGCCTATCAGTTCATGATACAACCCGTGAGAGGAAAGATCTTGTGGGCCGAAACTGGTAAAGAAGAAATTGCACCACCGGCTCACAGAAAGTTACCAGGGAGGCCTAAAGTTAGAAGAAAGAAAGATAAAAATGAGATTCAGAAGGCAGGCAAACAATCCAGAAAAGGAAGAATCATGACTTGCAAAATATGTAAGCAGCATGGACATTATATAAGAAGATGTCCTCAAAAGATGAATATGGTACTATTACTCAGCCCCTTTTACAATAAAGTGCTCTCATAAAATTGTGGTTTCTTAACAATGCTTTTCTTGTTAATTTTAATGTAGCCCGGAGAAGATAATGTTAGAAGTCTAGAGCAATATGCAACAAATAAGTCACTCTCTCAAAGCAGAAATGAAATGAGGGATGAACAATCATCAAAAAGGCATAATGGCTCAATCCAACTAGGTAAAAGAAGCAGAACCACAAAATCAAGGATGACGAAAGGTTCGACAAATCATCCAACTAGTTATGGACTATATATCAATGAGAATACTGGTCAAGCAATTGTTAATGTAAGCATTATATTACTCTTTTATATATAATTTAAGTTACCTCATGCTCAATATTTCAGAATAATTACATTGTTGGTTTGCTTTGATCAGCCAGGAATAAGGTCGAATAAATATGTGAAGACACATCAAGAAACATTGTTTTCATGACCATCTGAAGATGCAAATAAAGATGTCCCAGGCAGCAAGAACCAGACAACTTCAGGTTTAAAATGGAAAGGAAAAACATCGATTACAACAAGACAACTGCAAGTTGAGGCACAACGCAAAATAACTACATTCACAACTCAAGCAAAGGAGAGGAAATGATGTGGATCTTGAATTAAGTTTATGAATAATAGATAAGACAATTGTTCGCATTGTTACACGAAATTTATTGCTTTTGCACTTCGTAAGTTTGATTTATTCTTAAAGAATTATATGAATCTCTTTTTTTTCTATTCCTACTAAAGTATAAATGAATTTTCATATAGTTTAAAGTGTTCTGATGATAGCAGATTATATGTGGAATTTTCACTTCCTGGGAATTAATTGCATGATCATCATCTATTTTTAGAGTAAAATTTTGGATGTAACAAGTGTATATCCAATTAGTTTCTTATGAGAGGAAAATCAACTGGGATCATTGTTTATAGGTTGATTGATGAGATTATTGAATTATTGCAGTATATCTTGTCAATTAAATTGTTCAAGATGTAAGTGTGGAGAAGAAAAGAAGGTTTAGCCTACAGATTTCTTATATCATTTCTAATACTTGTCAAGAAATTAAACATTCTAGTAGTTGAATCAAACCTATTGGAATCAATGAACTTATCAATGAACTAAACATCTAGTAGTTGAATCAAACATATTGGAATACTTATTAATAACTACATTAAGAGAAAAGTTTAAGGGATCAAACCTATTGAATGCTTTCATATATTGAACTTTTAGTAGTTGAATCTGGAATGACGCCCCCAATCTCATTTGTAAGTATGAACAGCGGTTTTGAAGCAGGAACAGTATCCCAAATCTCATTTAGAAGTTTCATCGAACACATTGAGTGCATTCTAATTGGTTGCATTTTTATTGCAATCTGCAATCTACTTTTCGTCACAATTCTGCAATTACAAGGCTCCTTCCTCATCTTCCTTTTTTTTTCAGAAACAAAAAATGGCACAACAAAATGAAAGAAATATTGAGCGTCTAGCAAGTCTCCTCATTATCTTGTGTGTATATTTTTTGGAGCATTGTTCCTGCTTGTCTTCAATATGCAGAGAGAAGAAGAAATTTTTTGTTTGATTATATTGGCTGAAATTCATTGAAGAAGATTGATATAAGCGTAGGTTAGTTGAAGGTTGAGTAGTTTGGTTTTACTGATATAAATCTGAAAATGCAATTTGGATTCTTATAAAGTTTCATTTTTATCTTTATGTTTTTTTTCAAGTAGGATATTATGTGGAATATATTTAAATAATTGATGTATGATGTGTCATTTTATAACGGAATAGTTAACGGTTCTGACTCGTGCTAATTTAGTATTCAAAAGCGTCACCCGCAAGTGTACGAGTTAAGTAGCACGTGGTAAGCTAAATTATCGATCCACGGAGACTAAAAGCCGGTTTGAATACTATGATGTAACTTTGAACACTATCCTGGGAGGTGGCATTTTACTTGCGCATTCTTCCTTCTACTTCAGTACATGCCCTCTCTACTTTCTTCGTAGCATGCTCTGTTTTTACCCGGAGTAGAATAGCGAAAGCGCCAAATCCCTTGCAGCGATAACGATGTCCTCTCCTTTCTCCCCTTGAGGCTTATCCCGTCCATCTCCTCTGGAGTTTCGCACGTCATGTCGTAGATGAGAGGTGCAACGATCGCTTCTTCTTCCGCTTGGGACTTCTCCCATGTTGGTTCGGCTTCAACGGCTCCTGTTCTTTCTTGCTTCTCCATCGGGTCCTTTGACTCTTGCTCAGCATTTGATAACTCCTTCTCCTCAGGCTCACTCATACCTTCTTCTTCTACTTTATTCTCATTCACCCTGGCTTGTGCTCAATCTTCTTGTATCCCTTTCATTATATCAGCTAGCATGGCGATTTGGTTAATCATTTCATCCATGCTGGATTTCTGCTCATCATACGTGTGCTGCATTTCTAGGGTAAGCTCATAATTTGATTTTAAGCAGCACCTCATGCTCTGCTGGGATACGATCAATCCTCCGATCGTTTCTTCCGTCGAGTCTGCATAATATCTGTCAGCGTTGTCTCAAGTTTCCTGCCAAGGATCTTCTGGGTTTACTTGCTTTCGTATTTTCCGAAGTGTTAGCTTAGTTTAATTTCAAGTTGCTTTGTAGTTAAAGTTTCGATCTTTCTGTACTTCGAATGTCCGCTGTACTCGTTTGGATTCTGAGTATAAAATCAAAGTTGTTCTGTTTTTGTCATCATGTTTACTGTTCCAAGTAGTTAATTTTCATTCTAGTCTAAAATTCAATTGACCTAGTAGTTAAAATTCCCTTGAGCAAGTAGTTAGTTACTTTTCTGTCTAAGGTAAAATCAGTAGTTAAAAACTCCTAAAAGTTAAAGCGTGGCAGCAGCCAACCCCTTGTTCACTACTCACACACTTGATATACGAGCTTCTCTGTGGGATCGACCCCGAACTTGCCGCTTTACTGTTAAAGTAGTGCAAAATTGAGAGTTTATAAATTACATTGGTGGCGTGCGAGAGCGAGAGCAACTTGATCAAGTAGCAACGACATTTGCTAGCTGATCCATCCGGTTCAGTTATCTCTTCTATATAACTTGAATCAAAGAAAACCACAAGTCGCATCCGCAGGTCCGCCAGTGAGACATACTTTTATATATTGGTTTTATAATACAATTTAAATGAGAATGAGTTTATGGAATGTAGGCCAATTACCAACTAAGGTAAAACTGAAAGGTGACAAATTTTTAAGGACAGGCGAAAATAAAAACTAGGGACAAATTTCGAGGGAAGGGTAGGGTAATTCCTTTTATATTTAAACAAATTTCGAGGAAAGGGTGGGGTAATTCCTTTTATATTTAATGAAGCTACGTTAAAAGCATAATTCAGATTCAAAACAACAAAATATTAAATTATCCCTCATCCAACACGAGCAAGAAAATAGTGTTTTAATCATAGTATAAAAAGAAGAGGTGGGTAGATGTTGAAGCTCATACGTTTCTCGGCCTTTTGGTTAAGATCAAGTGTAGTATGTGTTCTTATCAGTTTAATATCTGATATGTGGGTCAATGGCTCACACGATATTAAATTTATTTTTCAAAGGTGAAGATCCATCAAAGTAGCTTGCTACTTGGGTCTTCTAGCGTCGCCCATGCGTTGCACTACTGCACGGGCCTGACGCACCCCGTTAATTCTAGTTCAATCTTTACTTGGGTATCTCAATTTATGGTACATAATATTTTTATTTAATATATATTTAATGAGGTTCTCTTTTGAGTGTAATTTTGAAATTGATTATAGTTCTAATTGATTTTGGGATCTTTCTTTACATAATTATGTTTCACATATAAGTTTATAAATAATTTATATTCGCAATTTGGATTTTATAGTTTATAAGCATTGAGTTAATTCTAGATATAGACACATCCAGTTGTTAGTCACATTCATATGCTAATTAGAAGAATGTTTTTGCTATAGTTTTCGAGTTTATACTCCCTCCATCCCTAATAATTTGTCACGATTTGACCCAGCACCGGTTTTAAAAAATTAAATAGAAAGTGAATTGAAAAAGTTAGCGGCATGTGAGACATACTCTTATATATTAGTTTTATAATAAAATTTAAATGAGAATGAGTTTATGGAATGTAGGCCCATTACCAACTAAGGTAAAACTAAAAGGTGACAAATTTTTAAGGATAGGCGAAAATAGAAACTAGGGACAAATATCGAGCGAAGGGTGGGGTAATTCCTTTTATATTTAATGAAGCTACATTAAAAGCATAATTCAGATTCAAAACAACAAAATATCACTTTATCCCACATCCAACACGAGAAAGAAAATTGCTTTTGAATCATAGTATAAAAAGAAGAGGTGTGTAGATCGTGAAGCTCATACCTTTCTTGGCCTTTTGGCTAGGATCAGGTGTAGTATTTGTTCTTATCAGTTTAATATCTGATATGTGGGCCATTGGCTCACACAATATTAAATTTATTTTTTGAAGGTGAAGATCCATCAAAATGGGTTGCTACTTGGGTCTTCAAACGTCGCCCATGTGTTGCACTAATACACGGACCTGACGCACCGCCAATTCAAGTTCAATCTTTACTTGAGTATCTCAATTTATGGTACATAACATTATTTTATTTATAATTTATTTAATGAGTTCTCTTTTGAGTGTAATTTCGAAATTGATTATAGTTCTAATTGATCGTGGGGATCTTTCTTTACATAATTATGTTTCACATATAAGTTTATAAATAATTTATATTTGCAATTTGGATTTTATAGTTTTTAAGCATTGAGTTAATTCTAGATATAGACAAATCTCATTGTTAGTCAAAATCATATGCTAATTAGAAGATAGTTTATGCTATAGTTTCCTTGTTTATACTCCCTCCATCCTTAATAATTTGTCACGATTTGACACGACACCGGTTTAAAAAAATTAAATAGAAAGTGAGTTGAAAAAGTTAGCGGCATATGAGTCATACTTTATATATTAGTTTTAGAATAAAATGTGAATGAGAATGAGTTTATGTAATGTGGGCCCATTACCAACTAAGGTAAAATTGAAAGGTGACATATTTTAACTAACTTTCTATTTAATTTTTAGGTAAACTGAAAGGTGACAAAGGTAAAACTGAAAGGTAAACTAATGAAGCTACGTTCAGATTCAAAACAACAAAATATTAAATTATCCCACATCTAACACGAGAAAGAAAATTATGTTTTAATCATTGTATAAAAAGAAAGGTGGGTAGATGTTGAAGCTCATACCTTTCTCGGCCTTTTGGCTAAGATCAAGTGTAGTATCTGTTTTTATCAGTTTAATATTTGATATGTAAGTCATTGGCTCACACGATATAAAATTATTTTTCGAAAGTTGAAGATCCATCAAATTAGCTTGCTACTTGGGTCTTCTAGCGTAGCCCATGCGTTGTACTATTGCACGGGACTAACGCACCCCGCCAATTCAAGTTCAATCTTTACTTGGGTATCTCAATTTATGTTACATAATATTATTTTATTTATTATTTATTTAATGAGTTTCTCTTTTGAGTGTAATTTCGAAATTGATTATAGTTCTAATTGATCTTGGGGATCTTTCTTTACATAATTATGTTTCACATATAAGTTTTAAATAATTATATTTGCAATGTGGATTTTATAGTTTTTAAGCATTGAGTTAATTCTAGATATAGACAAATCTCATTGTTAGTCAAAATCATATGCTAATTAGAAGATAGTTTATGCTATAGTTTCCTGTTTATACTCCCTCCATCCTTAATAATTTGTCACGATTTGACACGACACCGGTTTAAAAAAATTAAATAGAAAGTGAGTTGAAAAAGTTAGCGGCATATGAGTCATACTTTTATATATTAGTTTTAGAATAAAATGTGAATGAGAATGAGTTTATGTAATGTGGGCCCATTACCAACTAAGGTAAAATTGAAAGGTGACATATTTTAACTAACTTTCTATTTAATTTTTAGGTAAACTGAAAGGTGACAAAGGTAAAACTGAAAGGTAAACTAATGAAGCTACGTTCAGATTCAAAACAAAAAAATATTAAATTATCCCACATCTAACACGAGAAAGAAAATTATGTTTTAATCATTGTATAAAAAGAAAGGTGGGTAGATGTTGAAGCTCATACCTTTCTCGGCCTTTTGGCTAAGATCAAGTGTAGTATCTGTTTTATCAGTTTAATATCTGATATGTAAGTCATTGGCTCACACGATATAAAATTTATTTTTCGAAAGTGAAGATCCATCAAATTAGCTTGCTACTTGGGTCTTCTAGCGTAGCCCATGCATTGTACTATTGCACGGGCCTAACGCACCCCGCCAATTCAAGTTCAATCTTTACTTGGTATCTCAATTTATGTTACATAATATTATTTTATTTATTATTTATTTAATGAGTTTCTCTTTTGAGTGTAATTTCGAAATTGATTATAGTTCTAATTGATCTTGGGGATCTTTCTTACATAATTATGTTTCACATATAAGTTTATAAATAATTTATATTTGCAATGTGGATTTTATAGTTTTTAAGCATTGAGTTAATTCTAGATATAGACAAATCTCATTGTTAGTCAAAATCATATGCTAATTAGAAGATAGTTTATGCTATAGTTTCCTTGTTTATACTCCCTCCATCCTTAATAATTTGTCACGATTTGACACGACACCGGTTTAAAAAAATTAAATAGAAAGTGAGTTGAAAAAGTTAGCGGCATATGAGTCATACTTTTATATATTAGTTTTAGAATAAAATGTGAATGAGAATGAGTTTATGTAATGTGGGCCCATTACCAACTAAGGTAAAATTGAAAGGTGACATATTTTAACTAACTTTCTATTTAATTTTTAGGTAAACTGAAAGGTGACAAAGGTAAAACTGAAAGGTAAACTAATGAAGCTACGTTCAGATTCAAAACAACAAAATATTAAATTATCCCACATCTAACACGAGAAAGAAAATTATGTTTTAATCATTGTATAAAAAGAAAGGTGGGTAGATGTTGAAGCTCATACCTTTCTCGGCCTTTTGGCTAAGATCAAGTGTAGTATCTGTTTTTATCAGTTTAATATCTGATATGTAAGTCATTGGCTCACACGATATAAAATTTATTTTTCGAAAGTGAAGATCCATCAAATTAGCTTGCTACTTGGGTCTTCTAGCGTAGCCCATGCGTTGTACTATTGCACGGGCCTAACGCACCCCGCCAATTCAAGTTCAATCTTTACTTGGGTATCTCAATTTATGTTACATAATATTATTTTATTTATTATTTATTTAATGAGTTTCTCTTTTGAGTGTAATTTCGAAATTGATTATAGTTCTAATTGATCTTGGGGATCTTTCTTTACATAATTATGTTTCACATATAAGTTTATAAATAATTTATATTTGCAATGTGGATTTTATAGTTTTTAAGCATTGAGTTAATTCTAGATATAGACAAATCTCATTGTTAGTCAAAATCATATGCTAATTAGAAGATAGTTTATGCTATAGTTTCCTTGTTTATACTCCCTCCATCCTTAATAATTTGTCACGATTTGACACGACACCGGTTTAAAAAAATTAAATAGAAAGTGAGTTGAAAAAGTTAGCGGCATATGAGTCATACTTTTATATATTAGTTTTAGAATAAAATGTGAATGAGAATGAGTTCATGTAATGTGGGCCCATTACCAACTAAGGTAAAATTGAAAGGTGACATATTTTAACTAACTTTCTATTTAATTTTTAGGTAAACTGAAAGGTGACAAAGGTAAAACTGAAAGGTAAACTAATGAAGCTACGTTCAGATTCAAAACAACAAAATATTAAATTATCCCACATCTAACACGAGAAAGAAAATTATGTTTTAATCATTGTATAAAAAGAAAGGTGGGTAGATGTTGAAGCTCATACCTTTCTCGGCCTTTTGGCTAAGATAAAGTGTAGTATCTGTTTTTATCAGTTTAATATCTGATATGTAAGTCATTGGCTCACACGATATAAAATTTATTTTTCGAAAGTGAAGATCCATCAAATTAGCTTGCTACTTGGGTCTTCTAGCGTAGCCCATGCGTTGTACTATTGCACGGGCCTAACGCACCCCGCCAATTCAAGTTCAATCTTTACTTGGGTATCTCAATTTATGGTACATAATATTATTTATTTATTTTTAATGAGTTTCTTTTTGAGTGTAATTTCGAAATTGATTATAGTTCTAATTGATCTTGGGGATCTTTCTTTACATAATTATGTTTCACATATAAGTTTATAAATAATTTATATTTGCAATTTGGATTTTATAGTTTTTAAGCGTTTAGTTAATTCTAGATATAGACAAATCCCATTGTTAGTCACAATCATATGCTAATTAGAATAATGTTATTGCTATGGTTTCCTAGTTTAAACTCCCTCTATCCATAATAATTTGTCACGATATGACACGACACCGGTTTTAAAAAATTAAATAGAAAGTGAGTTGAAAAAGTTAGCTGCATGTGACTCATACTTTTATATATTAGTTTTATAATAAAATTTGAATGAGAATGAGTTTATGGAATATGGTCCCATTACCAACAAATGTAAAACTGAATGGTGACAAATATTTAAGGACAAGCGAATATAGAAACAAGTGACGAATTTCAAGGAAGGGTGGGGTAGTTCCTTTTATATTTAATGATGCTGCGTTAAAAGCATAATTCAGATTTAAAGCAACAAAATATCGCATTATCCCACATCCAACACGAGAAAGAAAATTGCTTTTGAATCATAGTATAAAAAGAAGAGGTGGGTAGATGTTGAAGCTCATACCTTTCTCGGCCTTTTGGCTAAGATCAAGTGTAGTATCTGTTCTTATCAGTTTAATATCTGATATGTGGGCCATTGGCTCATACGATATTAAATTTATTTTTCGAAGGAGAAGATCCATCAAAGTAGCTTGCTGCTTGGGTCTTCTAGCGTCGCCCATGCGTTGGACTATTGCACGGGCCTAACGCACCCCACTAATTCAAGTTCAATCTTTACTTGGGTATCTCAATTTATGGTACATAATATTATATTATTTATTATTTTTAATGAGTTTTCTTTTGAGTGTAATTTCGAAATTGATTATAGTTCTAATTGATCTTCGGGATCTTTCTTTACATAATTATGTTTCACATATAAGTTTATAAATAATTTATATTTGCAATTTGGATTTTATAGTTTTAAGCGTTTAGTTAATTCTTGATATAGACAAATCCCATTGTTAGTCACAATCATATGCTAATTAGAAGAATGTTATTGCTATGGTTTCCTAGTTTAAACTCTCTCTATCCATAATAATTTGTCACGATTTGACACGGCACCGGTTTTAAAAAATTAAATAGAAAGTGAGTTGAAAAAGTTAGCTGCATGTGACTCATACTTTTATATATTAGTTTATAATAAAATTTGAAAGAGAATGAGTTTATGGAATATGGTCCCATTAGCAACAAATGTAAAACTGAAAGGTGACAATTTTTTAAGGAAAAACGAATATAGAAACAAGTGACGAATTTCAAGGGAAGGGTGGGGTAGTTCCTTTTATATTTAATGATGCTGCGTTAAAAGCGTAATTCAGATTTAAAGCAACAAAATATCGCATTATCCCACATCCAACACGAAAAAGAAAATTGCTTTTGAATCATAGTATAAAAAGAAGAGGTGGGTAGATGTTGAAGCTCATACCTTTCTCGGCCTTTTGGCTAAGATCAAGTGTAGTATCTGTTCTTATCAGTTTAATATCTGATATGTGGGCCATTGGCTCACACGATATTAAATTTATTTTTTGAAGGTGAAGATCCATCAAAGTAGCTTGCTGCTTGGGTCTTCTAGCGTCGCCCATGC
The DNA here is from genome assembly GCF_004379255.2 of Salvia splendens. NCBI lineage: Eukaryota > Viridiplantae > Streptophyta > Magnoliopsida > Lamiales > Lamiaceae > Salvia > Salvia splendens. The sequence goes on from NC_056042.1 coordinate 10,445,229, forward strand.
GTTGCACTATTGCACGGGCCTAACGCACCCCGCCAATTCAAGTTCAATCTTTACTTAGGTATCTCAATTTATGGTACATAATATTATATTATTTATTATTTTTTTAATGAGTTTTTCTTTTGAGTGTAATTTCGAAATTGATTATAGTTCTAATTGATCTTGGGGATCTTTCTTTACATAATAATGTTTCACATATAAGTTTATAAATAATTATATTTGCAATTTGGATTTTATAGTTTTTAAGCATTTAGTTAATTCTAGATATAGACAAATCCCATTGTTAGTCACAATCATATGCTAATTGGAAGAATGTTATTGCTATGGTTTCCTATTTTAAACTCCCTCTATACATAATAATTTGTCACGATTTAACACGGCACCGGTTTTAAAAAATTAAATAGAAAGTGAGTTGAAAAAGTTAGGTGCATGTGACTCATACTTTTATATATTAGTTTTATAATAAAATTTGAATGAGAATGAGTTTATGGAATATGGTCCCATTACAAACAAATGTAAAACTGAAAGGTGACAAATTTTTAAGGACAAGCGAATATAGAAACAAGTGACGAATTTCAAGGGAAGGATGGGGTAGTTCCTTTTATATTTAATGATGTTGCGTTAAAAGCATAATTCAGAGTTAAAGCAACAAAATATCGCATTATCCCACATCCAACACGAGAAAGAAAATTGCTTTTGAATCATAGTATAAAAAGAAGAGGTGGGTAGATGTTGAAGCTCATACCTTTCTCGGCCTTTTGGCTAAGATCAAGTGTAGTATCTGTTCTTATCAGTTTAATATCTGATATGTGGGCCATTGGCTCACACGATATTAAATCATTTTTCGTAGGTGAAGATCCATCAAAGTAGCTTGCTGCTTGGGTCTTTAGCGTCGCCCATGCGTTGCACTATTGCACGGGCCTAACGCACCCCGCCAATTCAAGTTCAATCTTTACTTGGGTATCTCTATTTATGGTACATATATTATATATTTTATTATTTTTTAATGAGTTTCTGTTTTGAGTGTAATTTCGAAATTGATTATAGTTCTAATTGATTTTCGGGTTCATCCTTTACATAATTATGTTTCACATATAAGTTTATAAATAATTTATATTTGCAATTTGGATTTTATAGTTTTTAAGCGTTTAGTTAATTCTAGATATAGTTAAATTCCTTTGTTAGTCACAGTCATATGCTAATTATAAGAATGTTTTTCTATAGTTTCCTAGTTTATACTCCCTCCATCCTTAATAATTTGTCAAGATTTGACACGTCATCGGTTTTAAAAAATTAAATAGAAAGTGAGTTGAAAAGGTTAGCGGCATGTGAGTCATACTTTTATATATTAGTTTTATAATAAAATATGAATGAGAATGAGTTTATGGAATGTGGTCCCATTACCAACAAAAGTAAAACTGAAAGGTGACAAATTTTTAAGGAAAAGCGAATATAGAAACAAGTGACGAATTTCAAGGGAAGGATGGGGTAATTCCTTTTATATTTAATGATGCTACGTTAAAAGCATAATTCAGATTTAAATCAATAAAATATCGCATTATCCCACATCCAAAACGAGAAAGAAAATTGCTTTTGAATCATAGTATAAAAAGAAGAGTTGGGTAGATGTTGAAGCTCATACCTTTCTCGGCCTTTTGGCTAAGATCAAGTGTAGTATCTGTTCTTATCAGTTTAATATCTGATATGTGGGCCATTGGCTCACACGATATTAAATTTATTTTTCGAAGGTGAAGATCCATCAAAGTAGCTTGCTACTTGGGTCTTCTAGCGTCGCCCATGCGTTGCACTATTGCACGGGCCTGACGCACCCCGCCAATTCAAGTTCAACTTTACTTGGGTATCTCAATTTATGGTACATAATATTTATTATTTTTTAATGAGTTTCTCTTTTTAGTGTAATTTCAAAATTGATTATAGTTCTAATTGATCTTGGGGATCTTTCTTTACATAATTATGTTTCACATATAAGTTTATAAATAATTTATATTTGCAATTTGGATTTTATAGTTTTTAAGCATTTAGTTAATTCTAGATATAGACAAATCCCATTGTTAGTCACAATAACATGCTAATTAGAAGAATGTTTTTGCTATAGTTTTCTAGTTTATACTGAAGGGGTTGGCAGCGGAAGCGTGCGTTCTAACGAATCACATAATTCTGATCTATTTAGCAGATTATTTAGATAAATTCTAAACACGTTTTAGTACAAATAATCCCTAAAACATGCGTACTACGGAATTAGCCAATTTACCTCGTTGATTCACTTAAGAATCGAAGATGGCTTGCGTCTTCTCCACATGAAGATCTTGAGAACTCGACCTTGGATCTTCTGACTGGTGTCCCGGACTGTAGACTGATGTTTATGTGGGCAAATCTCACTAGTGTACTAGGACTTAAATAATGAAGACAGAAATCTGCTCACAGAAGGAGAGCAATTTTCGATCCTTTCTCAAAGATGAGGGGGACGAAAATTATGATGTGAAAAAAAGTGTTAATTCTGTCTCCTTTATTCTCCTATTTATATTAAGTCACATATTGTGCCCAGTCAGGGATCTAAGGATGAATTTGGACATGGCCTCACCCAATTAGCTTTTCACTAATTAAATTGAACCCACAATTTAATACAAGCTTATATTGGAATATTACAAGCAGCCACTACAGAAGTAATATTGCGCTGCCTTTCCAAATCTGAAATTACAAGTATTCCGGGTTTTCTTTTAGTGTGTTACATTCATTTCCCGCGCTTAAGATAAAAACATCCATTAATTAAAAAAAAAGGAATCAATGTCTGCTATGGACTTAATTAATTAACATATTTTAATCTCCAAGAGTGGACTTAGCAAGAAACTCTTATTTATTATTTATAGAGTAATCAAACTCCACTAGCTAGGTTTCGAATAATAAAACCTTGTTACGAGCTCCTCTTGTGGATGTTATCAAACGAGACTCTCATCGCACAACGATTCAAACATAATAGCAATCCTAGCACCGCTAGATAATGATCACCACTACCCAATATACCTGGATCGTTGGTGACGAAAAACCGCACCTTTTGGTTAGTCAAGTAGTATCGTATGCTCAATCTAACGTACATTGATAAGAAATTAATTATCAAGACCTAGTCTTTCAGTAGATAGCATAAAGACTCGTCTTGCCTTTAGATCCAATTCAGTGCAATACCACACCAACATCATCTTATTTCAATAAGGCTTAGAAATAATCGGACTGACATTGCAACCTTTCACGATAGGTAGTCTAGGCCTATCTAGGTTGTGAAATTCTTATTTTTCTTTGTTCACAACTGACCGTGTTACCTTAAATTGGACGCGGTCCACAATCGGTCTACTAAAACAAAGACTTAGACTTTGTTACGTTCACTTATACATTTAAATATGCAATAAACATCCATTAAATGTAAAACCTAACCACATTATGACAAAAAATAATCTGTTGCATTTACTTGGAAAATAATAATTAGAGTTTTACAGTATTCAATCACTCGAAAGGTGATTTCTAGTATACAAACCCTAATATATACTCCCTCCATCCTTAATAATTTGTTCCAATTTGACACGACACCGGTTTTAAAAAATTAAATAGAAAGTGAGTTGAAAACGTTAGCGGCATGAGAGTCATAGTTTTATATATTAGTTTTATAATAAAATTTGAATGAAAATGAGTTTATGGAATGTGGTCCCATTACCAACAAATGTAAAACTGAAATGTGACAAATTTTTAAGGAGAGGCGAAAATAGAAACAAGTGACAAATTTCGAGGGAAGGGTGGGGTAATTCCTTTTATATTTAATGGAGCTACGTTAAAAGCATAATTCATATTCAAAACAACAAAATGTCGCATTATCCCACATCCAACACGAGAAAGAAAATTGCTTTTGAATCATAGTATAAAAAGAAGAGGTGGGTATATGTTGAAGCTCTTACCTTTCTCTGCCCTTTGGCTAAGATCAAGTGTAGTATCTGTTCTTATCAGTTTAATATCTGGTATGTGGGTCAATGGCTCACACGATATTAAATTTATTTTCCGAAGGTGAAGATCCATCAAAGTAGCTTGCTACTTGGGTCTTCTAGCGTCGTCCATGCGTTGCACTATTGCACGAACCCCGCCAATCCAAGTTCAATCTTTACTTGGGTATCTCAATTTATGGTACATAATATTTTTTATTTATTATTTTTTTAATGAGTTTCTCTTTTTAGTGTAATTTTAAAATTGATTATAGTTCTAATTGATCTTGGGGATCTTTCTTTACATAATTATGTTTCACATATAAGTTTATAAATAATTTATATTTGCAATTTGGATTTTATAATTTTTAAGCATTTAGTTAATTCTAGATATAGACAAATCCCATTGTTAGTCACAATCACATGCTAATTAGAAGAATGTTTTTGCTATAGTTTTCTAGTTTATACTGAAGGGGTTGCAGCGGAAGCGTGCGTTCTAACGAATCACATAATTCTGATCTATTTAGCAGATTATTTAGATAAATTCTAAACCGTTTTAGTACAAATAATCCCTAAAACATGCGTACTACGGAATTAGCCAATTTACCTCATTGATTCACTTAAGAATCGAATATGGCTTGCGTCTTCTCCACATGAAGATCTTGAGAACTCGACCTCAGATCTTCTGACTGGTGTCCCGGACTGTAGACTGATGTTTGTGTGGGCAAATCTCACTAGTGTACTAGGACTTAAATAATGAAGACAGAAATCTGCTCACAGAAGGAGAGCAATTTTCGATCCTTTCTCAAAGATGAGGGGGACGAAAATTATGATGTGAAAAAAAGTGTTAATTCTGTCTCCTTTATTCTCCTATTTATATTAAGTCACATATTGGGCTCAGTCAGGGATCTAAGGATGAATTTGGACATGGCCTCACCCAATTAGCTTTTCACTAATTAAATTGAACCCACAATTTAATACAAGCTTATATTGTAATATTACAAGCAGCCACTACAGAAGTAATATTGCGCTGCCTTTCCAAATCCGAAATTACAAGTATTTCGGGTTTCCTTTTAGTGTGTTACATTCATTTCCCGCGCTTAAGATAGAAACATCCATTAATTAATCAATGTCTGCTATGGACTTAATTAATTAACATATTTTAATCTCCAAGAGTGGACTTAGCAAGAAACTCTTATTTATTATTTATAGAGTAATCAAACTCCAACTAGCTAGGTTTCGAATAATAAAACCTTGTTACGAGCTCCTCTTGTGGATGTTATCAAACGAGACTCTCATCGCACACGATTCAACATAATAGCAATCCTAGCACCGCTAGATAATGATCACCACTACCCAATATACCTGGATCGTTGGGTGACGAAAAACCCGCACCTTTTGGTTAGTCAAAGTAGTAGATACTCAATATCGTATGCTCAATGCTAACGTACATTGATAAGAAATTAATTATCAAGACCTAGTCTTTCAGTAGATAGCATAAAGACTCGTCTTGCCTTTAGATCCAATTCAGTGCAATACCACACCAACATCATCTTATTTCAATAAGGCTTAGAAATAATCGGACTGACATTGCAACCTTTCACGATAGGTAGTCTAGGCCTATCTAGGTTGTGAAATTCTTATTTTTCTTTGTTCAGAACTGACCGTGTTACCTTAAATTGGATGCGGTCCACAACCGGTCTACTAAAACAAAGACTTAGACTTTGTTACGTTCACTTATACATTTAAATATGCAATAAACATCCATTAAATATAAAACCTAACAACATTATGACAAAAATAATCTGTTGCATTTACTTGGAAAAAAATAATTAGAGTTTTACAGTATTCAATCACTCGAAAGGTGATTTCTAGTATACAAACCCTAATATATACTCCCTCCATCCTTAATAATTTGTTCCAATTTGACACGACACCGGTTTTAAAAAATTAAATAGAAAGTGAGTTGAAAACGTTAGCGGCATGAGAGTCATAGTTTTATATATTAGTTTTATAATAAAATTTGAATGAAAATGAGTTTATGGAATGTGGTCCCATTACCAACAAATGTAAAACTGAAATGTGACAAATTTTTAAGGAGAGGCGAAAATAGAAACAAGTGACAAATTTCGAGGGAAGGGTGGGGTAATTCCTTTTATATTTAATGGAGCTACGTTAAAAGCATAATTCATATTCAAAACAACAAAATGTCGCATTATCCCACATCCAACACGAGAAAGAAAATTGCTTTTGAATCATAGTATAAAAAGAAGATGTGGGTATATGGTGAAGCTCTTACCTTTCTTGGCCCTTTGGCTAAGATCAAGTGTAGTATCTGTTCTTATCAGTTTAATATCTGGTATGTGGGTCAATGGCTCACACGATATTAAATTTATTTTTCGAAGGTGATGATCCATCAAAGTAGCTTGCTACTTGGGTCTTCTAGAGTCGTCCATGCGTTGCACTATTGCACGAACCCCGCCAATCCAAGTTCAATCTTTACTTGGGTATCTCAATTTATGGTACATAATATTTTTTATTTATTATTTTTTTAATGAGTTTGTCTTTTTAGTGTAATTTTAAAATTGATTATAGTTCTAATTGATCTTGGGGATCTTTCTTTACATAATTATGTTTCACATATAAGTTTATAAATAATTTATATTTTCAATTTGGATTTTATAATTTTTAAGCATTTAGTTAATTCTAGATATAGACAAATCCCATTGTTAGTCACAATCACATGCTAATTAGAAGAATGTTTTTGCTATAGTTTTCTAGTTTATACTGAAGGGGTTGACAGCGGAAGCGTGCGTTCTAACGAATCACATGATTCTGATCTATTTAGCAGATTATTTAGATAAATTCTAAACCCGTTTTAGTACAAATAATCCCTAAAACATGCGTACTACGGAATTAGCCAATTTACCTCATTGATTCACTTAAGAATCGAATATGGCTTGCGTCTTCTCCACATGAAGATCTTGAGAACTCGACCTCAGATCTTCTGACTGGTGTCCCGGACTGTAGACTGATGTTTGTGTGGGCAAATCTCACTAGTGTACTAGGACTTAAATAATGAAGACAGAAATCTGCTCACAGAAGGAGAGCAATTTTCGATCCTTTCTCAAAGATGAGGGGGACGAAAATTATGATGTGAAAAAAAGTGTTAATTCTGTCTCCTTTATTCTCCTATTTATATTAAGTCACATATTGGGCTCAGTCAGGGATCTAAGGATGAATTTGGACATGGCCTCACCCAATTAGCTTTTCACTAATTAAATTGAACCCACAATTTAATACAAGCTTATATTGTAATATTACAAGCAGCCACTACAGAAGTAATATTGCGCTGCCTTTGCAAATCCGAAATTACAAGTATTTCGGGTTTCCTTTTAGTGTGTTACATTCATTTCCCGCGCTTAAGATAGAAACATCCATTAATTAATCAATGTCTGTTATGGACTTAATTAATTAACATATTTTAATCTCCAAGAGTGGACTTAGCAAGAAACTCTTATTTATTATTTATAGAGTAATCAAACTCCAACTAGCTAGGTTTCGAATAATAAAACCTTGTTACGAGCTCCTCTTGTGGATGTTATCAAACGAGACTCTCATCGCACACGATTCAACATAATAGCAATCCTAGCACCGCTAGATAATGATCACCACTACCCAATATACCTGGATCGTTGGGTGACGAAAAACCCGCACCTTTTGGTAAGTCAGAGTAGTAGATACTCAATATCGTATGCTCAATGCTAACGTACATTGATAAGAAATTAATTATCAAGACCTAGTCTTTCAGTAGATAGCATAAAGACTCGTCTTGCCTTTAGATCCAATTCAGTGCAATACCACACCAACGTCATCTTATTTCAATATGGCTTAGAAATAATCGGACTGACATTGCAACCTTTCACGATAGGTAGTCTAGGCCTATCTAGGTTGTGAAATTCTTATTTTTCTTTGTTCAGAACTGACCGTGTTACCTTAAATTGGATGCGGTCCACAACCGGTCTACTAAAACAAAGACTTAGACTTTGTTACGTTCACTTATACATTTAAATATGCAATAAACATCCATTAAATGTAAAACCTAACAACATTATGATCAAAATAATCTGTTGCATTTACTTGGAAAATAATAATTAGAGTTTTACAGTATTCAATCACTCGAAAGGTGATTTCTAGTATACAAACCCTAATATATACTCCCTCCATCCTTAATAATTTGTTCCAATTTGACACGACACCGGTTTAAAAAAATTAAATAGAAAGTGAGTTGAAAACGTTAGCGGCATGAGAGTCATAGTTTTATATATTAGTTTTATAATAAAATTTGAATGAAAATGAGTTTATGGAATGTGGTCCCATTACCAACAAATGTAAAACTGAAATGTGACAAATTTTTAAGGAGAGGCGAAAATAGAAACAAGTGACAAATTTCGAGGGAAGGGTGGGGTAATTCCTTTTATATTTAATGGAGCTACGTTAAAAGCATAATTCATATTCAAAACAACAAAATGTCGCATTATCCCACATCCAACACGAGAAAGAAAATTGCTTTTGAATCATAGTATAAAAAGAAGAGGTGGGTATATGTTGAAGCTCTTACCTTTCTCGGCCCTTTGGCTAAGATCAAGTGTAGTATCTGTTCTTATCAGTTTAATATCTGGTATGTGGGTCAATGGCTCACACGATATTAAATTTATTTTTCGAAGGTGAAGATCCATCAAAGTAGCTTGCTACTTGGGTCTTCTAGCGTCGTCCATGCGTTGCACTATTGCACGCACCCCGCCAATCCAAGTTCAATCTTTACTTGGGTATCTCAATTTATGGTACATAATATTTTTTATTTATTATTTTTTTAATGAGTTTCTCTTTTTAAATTGATTATAGTTCTAATTGATCTTGGGGATCTTTCTTTACATAATTATGTTTCACATATAAGTTTATAAATAATTTATATTTGCAATTTGGATTTTATAATTTTTAAGCATTTAGTTAATTCTAGATATAGACAAATCCCATTGTTAGTCACAATCACATGCTAATTAGAAGAATGTTTTTGCTATAGTTTTCTAGTTTATACTGAAGGGGTTGGCAGCGGAAGCGTGCGTTCTAACGAATCACATAATTCTGATCTATTTAGCAGATTATTTAGATAAATTCTAAACACGTTTTAGTACAAATAATCCCTAAAACATGCGTACTACGGAATTAGCCAATTTACCTCGTTGATTCACTTAAGAATCGAATATGGCTTGCGTCTTCTCCACATGAAGATCTTGAGAACTCGACCTCAGATCTTCTGACTGGTGTCCCGGACTGTAGACTGATGTTTGTGTGGACAAATCTCACTAGTGTACTAGGACTTAAATAATGAAGACAGAAATCTGCTCACAGAAGGAGAGCAATTTTCTATCCTTTCTCAAAGATGAGGGGGACGAAAATTATGATGTGAAAAAAAGTGTTAATTCTGTCTCCTTTATTCTCCTATTTATATTAAGTCACATATTGTGCCCAGTCAGGGATCTAAGGATGAATTTGGACATGGCCTCACCCAATTAGCTTTTCACTATTTAAATTGAACCCACAATTTAATACAAGCTTATATTGGAATATTACAAGCAGCCACTACAGAAGTAATATTGCGCTGCCTTTCTAAATCCGAAATTACAAGAATTCCGGGTTTTCTTTTAGTGTGTTACATTCATTTCCCGCGCTTAAGATAGAAACATCCATTAATTAAAAAAAAAAGGAATCAATGTCTGCTATGGACTTAATTAATTAACATATTTTAATCTCCAAGAGTGGACTTAGCAAGAAACTCTTATTTATTATTTATAGAGTAATCAAACTCCAACTAGCTAGGTTTCGAATAATAAAACCTTGTTACGAGCTCCTCTTGTGGATGTTATCAAACGAGACTCTCATCGCACACGATTCAACATAATAGCAATCCTAGCACCGCTAGATAATGATCACCACTACCCAATATACCTGGATCGTTGGGTGACGAAAAACCCGCACCTTTTGGTAAGTCAGAGTAGTAGATACTCAATATCGTATGCTCAATGCTAACGTACATTGATAAGAAATTAATTATCAAGACCTAGTCTTTCAGTAGATAGCATAAAGATTCGTCTTGCCTTTAGATCCAATTCAGTGCAATACCACACCAACGTCATCTTATTTCAATAAGGCTTAGAAATAATCGGACTGACATTGCAACCTTTCACGATAGGTAGTCTAGGCCTATCTAGGTTGTGAAATTCTTATTTTTCTTTGTTCAGAACTGACCGTGTTACCTTAAATTGGATGCGGTCCACAACCGGTCTACTAAAACAAAGACTTAGACTTTGTTACGTTCACTTATACATTTAAATATGCAATAAACATCCATTAAATGTAAAACCTAACAACATTATGATCAAAATAATCTGTTGCATTTACTTGGAAAATAATAATTAGAGTTTTACAGTATTCAATCACTCGAAAGGTGATTTCTAGTATACAAACCCTAATATATACTCCCTCCATCCTTAATAATTTGTTCCAATTTGACACGACACCGGTTTAAAAAATTAAATAGAAAGTGAGTTGAAAACGTTAGCGGCATGAGAGTCATAGTTTTATATATTAGTTTTATAATAAAATTTGAATGAAAATGAGTTTATGGAATGTGGTCCCATTACCAACAAATGTAAAACTGAAATGTGACAAATTTTTAAGGAGAGGCGAAAATAGAAACAAGTGACAAATTTCGAGGGAAGGGTGGGGTAATTCCTTTTATATTTAATGGAGCTACGTTAAAAGCATAATTCATATTCAAAACAACAAAATGTCGCATTATCCCACATCCAACACGAGAAAGAAAATTGCTTTTGAATCATAGTATAAAAAGAAGAGGTGGGTATATGTTGAAGCTCTTACCTTTCTCGGCCCTTTGGCTAAGATCAAGTGTAGTATCTGTTCTTATCAGTTTAATATCTGGTATGTGGGTCAATGGCTCACACGATATTAAATTTATTTTTCGAAGGTGAAGATCCATCAAAGTAGCTTGCTACTTGGGTCTTCTAGCGTCGTCCATGCGTTGCACTATTGCACGCACCCCGCCAATCCAAGTTCAATCTTTACTTGGGTATCTCAATTTATGGTACATAATATTTTTTATTTATTATTTTTTTAATGAGTTTCTCTTTTTAAATTGATTATAGTTCTAATTGATCTTGGGGATCTTTCTTTACATAATTATGTTTCACATATAAGTTTATAAATAATTTATATTTGCAATTTGGATTTTATAATTTTTAAGCATTTAGTTAATTCTAGATATAGACAAATCCCATTGTTAGTCACAATCACATGCTAATTAGAAGAATGTTTTTGCTATAGTTTTCTAGTTTATACTGAAGGGGTTGGCAGCGGAAGCGTGCGTTCTAACGAATCACATAATTCTGATCTATTTAGCAGATTATTTAGATAAATTCTAAACACGTTTTAGTACAAATAATCCCTAAAACATGCGTACTACGGAATTAGCCAATTTACCTCATTGATTCACTTAAGAATCGAATATGGCTTGCGTCTTCTCCACATGAAGATCTTGAGAACTCGACTTCAGATCTTCTGACTGGTGTCCCGGACTGTAGACTGATGTTTGTGTGGGCAAATCTCACTAGTGTACTAGGACTTAAATAATGAAGACAGAAATCTGCTCACAGAAGGAGAGCAATTTTCGATCCTTTCTCAAAGATGAGGGGGACGAAAATTATGATGTGAAAAAAAGTGTTAATTCTGTCTCATTTATTCTCCTATTTATATTAAGTCACATATTGGGCCCAGTCAGGGATCTAAGGATGAATTTGGACATGGCCTCACCCAATTAGCTTTTCACTAATTAAATTGAACCCACAATTTAATACAAGCTTATATTGTAATATTACAAGCAGCCACTACAGAAGTAATATTGCGCTGCCTTTCCAAATCCGAAATTACAAGTATTCCGGGTTTCCTTTTAGTGTGTTACATTCATTTCCCGCGCTTAAGATAGAAACATCCATTAATTAATCAATGTCTGCTATGGACTTAATTAATTAACATATTTTAATCTCCAAGAGTGGACTTAGCAAGAAACTCTTATTTATTATTTATAGAGTAATCAAACTCCAACTAGCTAGGTTTCGAATAATAAAACCTTGTTACGAGCTCCTCTTGTGGATGTTATCAAACGAGACTCTCATCGCACACGATTCAACATAATAGCAATCCTAGCACCGCTAGATAATGATCACCACTACCCAATATACCTGGATCGTTGGGTGACGAAAACCCGCACCTTTTGGTAAGTCAAAGTAGTAGATACTCAATATCGTATGCTCAATGCTAACGTACATTGATAAGAAATTAATTATCAAGACCTAGTCTTTCAGTAGATAGCATAAAGACTCGTCTTGCCTTTCGATCCAATTCAGTGCAATACCACACCAACGTCGTCTTATTTCAATAAGGCTTAGAAATAATCGGACTGACATTGCAACCTTTCACGATAGGTAGTCTAGGTCTATCTAGGTTGTGAAATTCTTATTTTTCTTTGTTCAGAACTGACTGTGTTACCTTAAATTGAATGCAGTCCACAACCGGTCTACTAAAACAAAGACTTAGACTTTGTTACGTTCACTTATACATTTAAATATGCAATAAACATCCATTAAATGTAAAACCTAACAACATTATGACAAAAATAATCTGTTGCATTTACTTGGAAAATAATAATTAGAGTTTTACAGTATTCAATCACTCGAAAGGTGATTTCTAGTATACAAACCCTAATATATACTCCCTCCATCCTTAATAATTTGTTCCAATTTAACACGACACCGGTTTTAAAAAATTAAATAGAAAGTGAGTTGAAAACTTTAGCGGCATGGGAGTCATAGTTTTATATATTAGTTTTATAATAAAATTTGAATGAAAATGAGTTTATGGAATGTGGTCCCATTACCAACAAATGTAAAACTGAAATGTGACAAATTTTTAAGGAGAGGCGAAAATAGAAAAAGTGACAAATTTCGAGGGAAGGGTGGGGTAATTCCTTTTATATTTAATGGAGCTACGTTAAAAGCATAATTCATATTCAAAACAACAAAATGTCGCATTATCCCACATCCAACACGAGAAAGAAAATTGCTTTTGAATCATAGTATAAAAAGAAGAGGTGGGTATATGTTGAAGCTCTTACCTTTCTCGGCCCTTTGGCTAAGATCAAGTGTAGTATCTGTTCTTATCAGTTTAATATCTGGTATGTGGGTCAATGGCTCACACGATATTAAATTTATTTTTCGAAGGTGAAGATCCATCAAAGTAGCTTGCTACTTGGGTCTTCTAGCGTCGTCCATGCGTTGCACTATTGCACGCACCCCGCCAATCCAAGTTCAATCTTTACTTGGGTATCTCAATTTATGGTACATAATATTATTTTATTTATTATTTTTTTAATGAGTTTCTCTTTTGAGTGTAATTTCGAAATTAATTATAGTTCTAATTGAACTTGGGGATCTTTCTTTACATAATTATGTTTCACATATAAGTTTAAAAATAATTTATATTTGCAATTTGGATTTTATAGTTTTTAAGCATTTTGTTAATTCTAGATATAGACAAATCTCATTGTTAGTCATAATCATATGCTAATTAGAAGAATGTTTTTGCTATAGTTTCCTAGTTTATACTCCCTCCATCCTTAATAATTTGTCACGATTTGACACGGCACCGGTTTTAAAAATTAAATAGAAAGTGAGTTGAAAAAGTTAGCGGCATGAGAGTCATACTTTTATATATTAGTTTTATAATAAAATTTGAATGAGAATGAGTTTATGGAATGTGGTCCCATTACCAACAAATATAAAACTGAAAGGTGACAAATTTTAAAGGACATGCGAAAATAGAAACAAGTGACGAATTTCAAGGGAAGGGTGTTGTAATTCCTTTTATATTTAATGATGCTACGTTAAAAGCATAATTCAGATTTAAAGCAACAAAATATCGCATTATCCCACATCCAACACGAGAAAGAAAAATGCTTTTGAATCATAGTATAAAAAGAAGAGGTGGGTAGATGTTGAAGCTCATACCTTTCTCGGCCTTTTGGCTAAGATCAAGTGTAGTATCTGTCCTTATCAGTTTAATATCTGATATGTGGGCCATTGGCTCACACGATATTAAATTTATTTTTTGAAGGTGAAGATCCATTATTGGGTCTTCTAGCGCCGCCCATGCGTTGCACTATTGCACGGGCCTGACGCACCCCGCCAATTCAAGTTCAATCTTTACTTGCGTATCTCAATTTCTGGTACATAATATTATTTTATTTATTATTTATTTAATGAGTTTCTCTTTTGAGTGTAATTTCGAAATTGATTATAGTTCTAATTGATCTTCGGGATCTCTCTTTACATAATTATGTTTCACATATAAGTTTATAAATAATTTATATTTGCAATTTGGATTTCATAATTTTTATGCATTTAGTTAATTCTAGATATAGACAAATCACATTGTTAGTCACAATCATATGCTAATTAGAAGAATGTTTTTGCTATAGTTTCCTAGTTTATACTCCCTCCATCCTTAATAATTTGTCACGATTTGACACGGCACCGGTTTTAAAAAATTAAATAGAAAGTGAGTTGAAAAAGTTAGCGGCATGTGAGTCATACTTTTATATATTAGTTTTATAATAAAATGTGAACGAGAATGAGTTTATGGAATGTGACCCATTACCAACGAATGTAAAACTGAAAGGTGACAAATTTTTAAGGAGAGGCGAAAATAGAAACAAGGAACAAATTTCGAGGGAAGGGTGGGGTAATTCCTTTTAAATTTAATAGAGCTACGTTAAAAGCATAATTCATATTCAAAACAACAAAATGTCGCATTATCCCTCATCCAACACGAGAAAGAAAATTGCTTTTGAATCATAGTATAAAAAGAAGAGGTGCGTATATGTTGAAGCTCATACCTTTCTCGACCTTTTGGCTAAGATCAAGTGTAGTATTCTTATCAGTTTAATATCTGATATGTGGGCCAATGGCTCACACGATATTAAACTTATTTTTCGAAGGTGAAGATCCATCAAAGTAGCATGCTACTTAGGTCTTCTAGCGTCGCTGATAAAGCTTCACTTTCAGGTGTCGTGTAAAGCAAGGATGTATCCTACTGATCAGGATAGAAACCCCAGCTAAGCCTGAACCTGGCTATCAAAGAAATTCCTCAACCCACTTCTACTGATTAGTATAGTGGTGGTAAGGGTCGAATCCCACAGAGATGAATGCGCTTTGGAAATTGTGGTGATATTCTGGATGGGTTGGTTAGCTACCACGCTTTGGGTTGAGATCCTATCTAGGCGGGAATTTAAGGTGGTACTCTACTGACTAGTAGGTGTGAAAATGATCGACGTGTGGCTGTGTATGTGAGAGTGGGGAACAAAGTGTTTCAGAGACATGTGGAAAGTATGTGGTTACTATAAAAGGATAAACGGAATATCAGAGAATAAGTGGTAGTTAGGTAACTAGACTGACAGATCTGTAGGGTACCAGCAGAAAAAGTAAGGATAAAACAAAAAGCAACTAAAAAGTAAAAGTGGTCCCAAACTTGGATGTGGATGTTTTCTTCTTCAACAAGCACGAACAAAATCAAACAAACTCAGATTCCATAGAGGAAATTACAGATTAACAACACCATAATTCAGATCCATAAATTAACTCACTAAAATTCAAAGATTAAACAAGCGAAATCGAGAACTACACATACTGGACGACATGCAAGGTGGCAGAATCACTTAAACTCAGATTTCGCACTTAATCACTTCAGAAATTAAATCTAAACAACAACTTAACTAACACTCACAGATCGAGCAACTCCAAATGAAATCATACTTTCAACCCTTAGAAATTACCGCAACAACTAGATCTAAGCTACCTAGGTAGAATGAAACAGATTCAAACAGAAAGAGATGCATAAAAACAACTTCATTGCATAAAACGTTTGGATCTAAACGAAGTACTTCAAAAGCTAACAAGTATTGAAATTGCAACAGATCCAATGTAAGGAAAACAAGTAAAGATTAACTAGAAAAGCAAATAAAGATTGTTTTGTCACTCCGGGTGAGGAAACTGCTTTAACTACGAAATGAACTGGCTGGAACGGTGGAAGGCGAATCTCCGGTGGACTTCTGGAAACTTCAGGTGATCATGGCTGTGGCGAGGAATGAGAAGATGTAGGACAATGCTGAAGGAAACTGATCTACCGAGAGAAAATATTCTAACTAAGAGTGGAGTGTCTTTTTCTTTCTCTCTCCAAGTGGCTTGCTTTTATAGGGAGGCCTGCCCTTGATTTTTAGGGTAGACCCTCTTAGTGAAATGACTCTTTTGCCCTTGTTTGTGGTTGATCTTTCTCAGCAATCCTTCTTCTCCATCTCGAGCCTTTTCTGACATGCATCCAGGTCAGTATTGCACCCTTCTGGCGCTCTTTTCACCTGAGTTTTCCGAAACTCTTCCATACTGACTAGAACCCTTTCCCTGCACACTTTAGCAACTTTTTTGCAGATATAATCCAATTACGCACGTTATACTGACCAGTAACCAAGACCTAGAATGCGACTTATCAAACTGCTCCCACTTACCACATGCTTATCCTCAAGTGCGAAGAACAAACAAAAAGAAATAAGTCGAATTCTAGCCTGGTTACACCCCTGACCGACTCTATCCTAAGCTAGACTCTAAACTTGAAGCAAATAAAACACATGAAAGACACATAAACACAAACACACGAAACACTGAAACACATTGATTGGGCTATATTTTCAACCATCTCTCCCCTCGGGATCAAGTGCAATCCGGCCTTAGACAGCCTTGAACTTCTGCCGCCCCCCCTTTCCTTCCCAGTCAGTATATCTGCTCGTCAAGATCACCCAAACTCGCGGCCAAACACCGGATTCGCTCAGTCACTCATTCCTCACCGGGGATGTTAGGACTGTTTTCTCTCAATATGCTGAACCACGGATACTTCGGACTCAGATTTCACGTGCAGCTCCTGAAGGGCTTAAGGCTTGTACGGGGTTATTGGGTTGTAGCGTTTGGGGTGGATGTTCCTAAGGCTCTAAGGTTCAAAACTACTACTTTATTTTGATGTGGGAGAACTGTGTGCATTTGAGCTTTTGGCTGTTACTTTTCTTTGGCTGGACATTTTCTGATATTGATCTCCAACTGGTCAGTAGCGTCTTGTGGCTTCGCTACCTTTATTCCTTCTTATTTCTTTTGTGCTAAAGTATTTTCGACCATTTTCTTCAACATTCTTAATGTGGCTTCGCTACCCTTATTCCTATTTATTTTTTTGGGACCTGGAATTCTTCCTGGTCGTTTTTCTCCTTGCCTCTTGTTTTCTTTCTCCAGTTGTTTTTCTTCTTGTATGTCCTTCTGGCCAGTTGCCTTCTTACCTTATGCTTCGCACACACACTGTCCCAGCGGCTAGGGGATATATATGGGTGTAGATATGGCTAGAAAAAAAAGGGTTCTAAGGGTGGTTTTTTTTTGGGGGGGGGGGGGTTTCCTACTGCATTCGCTACACGCGGTCACCTTACCCTAGGCATCATGTGGCAGCCGCTCTTTTCTATTCTAGTTTGGTGGAAAGTGGTTCCACTAGGCTTATAACTCACCTTGTAAGAGGGCTTTTATGTTTGGCTCTAAGGATGAGTTTTTCTCTCATACTTGCATCATCTACACTGACTAGGAGATACTAAGAGGGGTGGTTTCCATTGTCCAGCATGTCTTATCTCCCTCAATTCCCCTCACCGCCAGCCCAATTAACACGTATAAAAAAAACTTGACCTAGACAAACACTGACACGTACAGTTAACACATATCACACATATATACATGCCATACTGGCCATTGTATCCCCCCTCCCACTTCATAAGTGTCTGCCCTCGGATACGGCTGTGAAGTGGAAAATTGGAATGGCTAGTATGACCGACATACAGGCACACCAAAACATGAACAACACATGCTTATGCTAAAAACTTCTCACACTTAGACTATGCAATAGGCTAAGTGGGAGAGTTTTAAACCTAAACAGAGTTCAACAAAAACAAACACAAATATACATAAACTCCTCACACTTAGGCTACGCAGTAGGCTAAGTGTGAGTTAACATGTACACGAAAAGAAAACAACATAAACATATGCACCAAAGTAACAAACCCTTTACTTCTCACACTTAGACTATTGAATAGGCTAAGTATTATGAATGGGGTTTGCACATATACTACACAAATTTACTCTACCTAAAAAACAACAGAACACAAATAAAATAAGAAAAACGAAACTGAAAAGAAAAAGAAAACTAGCTGGTCAGTGGGGTGGTCACATGTTTCTCCTGCTCCTCCGCGGGGCAGGACTGGGTGCAGGTGGTTCTTCTGGTTCCTCTTCCTCGGTATTGGATTGGTTTTCCTCAGATTCTGCCAGTTCCTTGTCACCTTCCTCTTCTGTCTTCTCCTTCTCTCTCGGTTATCTGCGGTTCATTATTCCGGCCTCCATGGCCACTCGTACCATCTCCTCGAACTATCTTTCCTGTCGCTAACTCCTTCAAAATAATTTCCATCACATTTTTCAGGCGAGTCAACTCCACCCTCCTCTGCTAGCTCGGCCACTGCCATCTCCAAATTCTCCTGCCTCTGCGCTTGAGCGTGCGTGCTCTGGCTGGCTGCAACTCTTCCAGCCGGGATAGCCTCCTCACCCATCGCGTAAAAATGCGGGGCACCTTCCCTGATATAGACAGTGTTCGTGCGGACGAAAAAGGGCGTATCAAACGGGCCAGGAGGGTCTACCATGATTAGGGGAGATAAGCCTTCGGCCTCCGAGAGAGTGATGTTGTTCCTTACTAATGCTCCCAAGATATGGCAGATGGAGAGATTTCTCGCGGGATGGGTGGCAATGAGATGGCACTGATAAGCTGTCTAGAAACCCAGATGTACTTTCTTCCCGCGCTTGGCGCACCAAAGGAGGTAAAGTTCTGTCATCGATGTCCGAACGGCTGAATTTGACTGCCCCAACAAGTTGAAGTCTAAGTAGAATTGTACCAGACGCAAGATCGGGTTGTTGAAGTGAATGGAGCGGGATATAGTAGATGAAAACTGTCCCGAAGCCGGGTGAGTTAATTCCTCCCATGCCTCCTGGGGTTCAAAGTCGACGTGCCTGCGGAGAATTCCCCGTTCTCTGTTCCTCCACTCTGGCCCTATGGCTTCCTCTAAACTACACATCCCCAATCTGACTGTCCATTTAATCAAGCTCATGTTCACTTCCCTACCAAATACCCTAAAGGTTATGGACTCTTCATCCAAGTCCGTGGTGACCCTAAATCTGAAGGTAGTGAAAAACTCCTTCGCCAACCTTATAGGTATACTCGGATCCTTGTTCTCTAACAGCCAATCAAAGCCCAAAGCACGCAAATGCAACAAGAAAGGCTGACGGACATTTAATTCATCAAGGGAAGGGAATAAAGCCCCTTCCCGCCCTTGAATTGCTTGTTGCTGTCGTCCTTGTCATCAAATGCATCCTAAAGTTTTTTCATGCTGAAGTGCTTCATGTGCGCAATTAGCTCGTCAGTGAGCTCCACCTTCCAACGCCGGTACTTCAATCTCTCCACCGGAGGATGTATTAGCTCCCAATGGTTGTGTTGAAGCTGCTGTTCACCATACTCTTCATCTTCTAGGGAGATGTCGCTGTCGGATCCCGACTCTTCACCAGCCATATATTCACTGTTTCTCGGCTCCCTTCGGCGCGGTGGGGCTCTCTGGTCTGGTTCCATGATGAAGACACCGGTGTTGACCGTGCGTTGCTTCTTGCTGCTTGGCTTTTTTTTTCTCAGGGGCTTTCCTTTTCCTTTTTCTCTCTTCTTGGTATCTGTCCTCATCTTTGTCTTCCTCTCCTTCCGATTTCTTCTCTGCTTGTGTTGAAGGCTTGTCCTTGGCAGTAGGAAGGGTCTCCACACGGATATGGGTACTGTCATCTCTTGGTTCGTCGTGACCTACTGACTCAGATGCGAGGTCCAGACCCTCAGCCATCTCAACAGTCTTCTCTCCTTGGTCACTCGGCGTTGGTGAGACCACTTCAATTTCCTTCGGAGCATCCTCCAGGTTAGTAGCTGGTGAGGACTCCTCCCCAGGTTTTGTAGGAGTAGTCATGTCCTCTTCACTTAAAACCTCCACTAGATCTGTTGTTGTGTTTGCCTTCGCCTTGCTAGATGCCCATTTCCCTAGGCATCTTTGCGATACCCTCTTCGGCTTCGGCCGTTCTACCCTTGGATCGCTCTTCAACACCAATTTCCTTTTAACTGGTACCTCTGTTCTTGCTTCTGTCTCCTCCTTCTAAATGTGCGCATCACTCTCCTCTGCTTCTGGCTGGGGAGTCACTGACTCTGGCTCATCTTCTCTGGTCTGCCCTTCTTCCGCCTCGTCTACTGGCTGATTGGATAGGCCTTCTGAGTCGTTCTCTGCACCGGCTTCTTCACCCTGTCCTATTGCCCTTGATGCGAGGTCCAGACCCTCAACCATCATGGCAGTGCCATCTTCCATCCGGTTTACCTCATCCAAAAGAGCCTCAAATTCTTCATCAGTCATGAGGCCTTGCTTTCTGGCCATTTCATTCAAATCTATCTCTTTCCTCGCCATTTCTTGAGGAATGGGCTCCACTGCCGGCGTTCTCTCTGGTTCATCTTCTCCCTCCTGGCTTTTCTGCTCCTCGCTCCTTTTTTCCTTCACCATCCCCTGGATCAGAGTCGTAATAGGCGGAAAGGGGGTCAACATCCATTGGTTCGGTTTCTTAGCGAGTCGGGGAGGGTTTCAAGGGTTCCGATGGTGCGGTCGTCAAGGGAGATTCCCTTTCTGGTGGAGTTGTTGAAGAAGTCGGAATGGAAGTGGGTGGTTATACTGTGGGTTGCACAATCGGTTCTGATGCAGGTACTACCGGGGTTTCTCCGTGAAGGGGTTGGCAGCGGAAGCGTGCATGAAATCCGATCACATAAAATTGATCTATTTAGCAGATTATTTAGACAAATTCTATTCGCGTATTTATCACATGTATCATGCTCATAACTTGAATTAAAACATGCTTTAGCATATAAAAACCCTAAAACATGCTCATTACGGAATTAGCCAATTTACCTCGTTGATTCAATCAAGAATCGATGATGGCTTGCTCCGTGTCCATGTGAAGATCTTCAGTACTCAACCTCTGATCTTCTGACTGGTTTCCCGGACTGTATACTGATATTTGTGTGGGCAAATTTCACCAGAATACTAGGACTCGAATAACGAAGACAGAACTCAGCTCACGGAGAGAGCAATTTTCGAATTCTCTCTCTTTCTAGAGGGGGACGAAAATTCTTGCTCCAATAATTATATTTTCTGTCTCCTTTATTCTCCTATTTATATTAAGTCAAATATTGGGCCAAGTCAGAGATCTAAGGAAGAATTAGGACATGGCCTCACCCAATTAGCTTTTTACTAATAAAATTGAACCCACAATTTAATATAAGCTTATATGGGAATATTACAAGCAACCACTACAGAAATAATATTGCACTGTCTTTCCAAATCCGAAATTACAAGTATTTCGGGTTTCCTTTTATTTGCTTAATTCATTTCCCGCGCTTAAGATAGAAACATCCATTAATTAATTAATGTCTGCTATGGACTTAATTAATTAACATATTTTATTCTCCAAGAGTGGACTTAGCAAGAAACTCTTATTTATTATTCATAGAGTAATTAAACTCCAACCAGCTAGGTTCTGAATAATAAAACCTCGTTTCGAGCTCCTCTTGTGGATGTTATCAAACGAGACTCTCCTCGCGCACGATTCAACATAATAGCAATCCCAGCACCACTAGATAATGATCACCACTACCCAATATACCTGGATTGTTGGGTGACGAAAAACCCGCACCTTTGGTAAGTCAAAGTAGTAGATACTCAATATCGTACACCTCATATGGAGACAAATATAGTTAATATGTACAGCAAGGGAATGCAGGCAGTAAAGCACTAAATTCAGTTATGATATCAGAGCACAGTCAGGAGTCATAGGCTCATCCATATCACGAGTACATCCCTGCGAGTCTGCAGAGGGAACAACCACTACCATGAAACACTAGAATCAGTTACAAAAGAGGCCAAGGGAACAGGGTAAGTGCTCTGCAGAGCTGCAAGAGAGCAGCCAGCTGCCCAGCCTGTAAACCTCTTTTTCAGCAAAGTACATCAGCCATTGTGCAGCTTTCAGTTACAAGCTGGGCATAAATATGCCAATTCCCCTCGGTTCCACTCTCCATCCCACCACAAATTACTCGCTTAGTGGAGCAGCAAGTGGAGGAGTGAGGGAGAACAAGGCCAGAAGTGAGAAATAGCAGCACAAGTTTAGTGAAGGTAACCTCAATCCCCTTCAAACTCAGTTAACCAAGTTATAGCATCATGTAGACATCAAGCATGCTAGAAAAACCCCATAGTTCCGAAACATAAGCATGATAGGAAATAGCCAACGAGATGATACCACAGTTTAGCCTCCTCGCACTACATGCTTCGATGGATATAAGAGTAAGCACCCCATCGAGCTTCCAACCGACAATCTCTAATCAAAGAACCACCACCTACGACTCTAAATAGAAACATTAAATAAAGTTAAGAAGAAAAGACATAGCTTCGTCAGCGGAACACCGAGCTTTGCTTGACGGCGCCCGGAGCAGGGACCTCACGGTTTGACGGCGAGCGAAGTTCCCTCTGCAACAGACGACGGCGAGCGAAGCTCCCTTCGGAGGAAGAAACGAAAACGCCGGCCGGAGTGCGGGCTGTCCCGACGCGACGGATACACCAGTCGCGGCGTCGGCTAAGGACGGAGGTGACACCGGCTCCACGCTGGTAGGCCGTACCCAGCACGAGACGACGAGAAAAAGGCGTCGACGGTGAGTTCACAGAACTCCAACGACGGCGACGAGTTCTCCACCTACCTAGGGTTTCCAAAATTTAGATCCCTAATTGTCGAGAAGGAGACGGGGGATATAGGAAATTCAAAGGGGTAGAGAAGAGACCACGACGGCGACGGCGAACGCCCCCAAGAGACGCGACGAGGGCAGCGGTGTCGTGGATTCAACGAGGTGGAAGAAAAGAGACAAGAAGAAAGACATTAGGAATTTTTCACAAATTAAGGAAGAGAGACAGAGAGGTCTCGACGGTCGGAGCATAAAATCGGGCCATACCCATTTAAATTGAGATGTGGGCCTTTGTTTGAGGAATTGAAATCCCTTTTGAGCCATAGTTATTAAATTTCAGTTGGGCCTCATCAGTAAAAAAAGAGAGAAGAGAAAGGCTGGGCCGAAATTGCTTAAGCAATAAATATTCTGGGCCGAAAATTTAATAGTCTGAGCCGGGATAATTGATTCCTAAACTTGGCCTGAGAATTTATTTCTTGGACTAATATTTTAGTGGGAGCTATTTTCTTAATTTAGTTCAAATGTATAAGGGGATTTAATTCCTAAGCCGCGGAAGAAGAGAAATATTAAACTGTGTGGGATAGCTTTACGAAAAAATAATTAAAGCTGACTTTAATAGTCACAGAAAGTATTTTTTTTAAATACTTAAGACAATGCGGGAAATGTTAATACCCGAACAATTCGGCCAGTTCCAAGTAAATTAAATCGCCGTTTTAATTAAAGAAATTAGATCTCTAAGTTTTAGAAAGGAAAGAGACAAAATAAAGGAGCACACGCTTAGGCATGCATTCATGCAAGATGAATAATTATTTAAAGCCTAATTCGAGTATATGAACTTTGTAAAGGAACGTCGTCGCTCGACGAGTAATCACAGGACAAGGAAAACACCCGTTTTGCAAGAGTTTAAGCAAATCGAGGTGGGCTTTCTCTTCCTTCTTTTAAAGCGTGTTTTATGTGAAAACATGATTATTTGAATGAGTTGTCATGACATGTTTTGTTTTATGATTGCCTATCTGCTGGCTATGCCAACCCAGTTAAATCGAATTCGGGTCCCAGTAGGTCAGTAAATCCTACTCGGACTAGTGTACACATACGGATCGTGAGCTAGCGTCAGGTTGGCCGGCCCAGTGATCGTGGAATGTGGCCACATTCCCGATTCACGCAGTTAAGATATGGTATATCATCAGAAGTTTAAAAGACTGCAGTCTATTTTTCAGAAAGAAATAACAGTTTTAGTGACCGGGACTTATTTTCAGAAAAACCCCGTGTTCACTCAGCTTGGCTGACAACTAAAAGAAAACAGTTTTCGGCATAAGTCCACTGAGTATATCAAGTACTCAGCCCTGCATATTGTTTTTCCTTAATGTGCCGGTTGATCGTTGTCAATGCTGAGGAGGTGTTGGGACAGAAGGCTAAATAAGTAGGAAGATAGCTGGTGTAGTATGTCTTCATACATATTACATCTGTCTTGGTACTCTTCCGTTGCGCAAATTTAGAACTTGCTTTTAGCAAAGACAATTGTTCCATATCTACTCTGATTCAGTATGATTTGTACCCTCAACACATTTCAGACAATGTTTCTTTTGATTTAAGCATCTTGATGAGTTGAGACAGTTTCAGTAAGTTTTAGTCGCGATATAGCTACACTTTCTTTGACTAGGGAGATGTGGTCGTGACATATTTCAATAAGGCTTAGAAATAATCGGACTAACATTGCAACCTTTCACGATAGGTAGTCCGGTCACATACCTTAAATTCTACAGTTGTTCATATCTATGACCTTCAGAATAAGCTATTCTTCAGACATCGTCTATTGAGACTTCTGATTGACTCACATTTTGCAAGTAGTACGCCAGTTTCATTCTTTCACGAAAGCGGTGACCCAGTTTCAGTTCCCAAATTTGGGATACTTTTATGTTTCAAGTATCGTTATTTGTTGTTGTCTCCTTTGAGCCACAATATAGGGGATCCATATCCCGATTTCTTGGACTCGTGCAAGGAAATTTCATTCTTATGATATTTACAGTTCTGACCCCCAGAATGGTCGCGCCTTTTAAATATTTTCTCAGCGCATTTCATATTATGTTGGAACTCTTGTTCACCTCCCTATTTTGAAACTGTATTGTAGCAATATTTTCCCTACAGATGTGAAATTATTCTATCTCAGTTCCAGTACATGCATTATTCCTAGTCTCAGAATTTTTCTGCAGTTTGAAGTTAAGGCAAGCATATTGCACTTTTCCCTAACGAGCTTGGCCTAGCTGATATTTCTGAATAGTTCATTTTAGTGTATCGCCTTAATGAATCTATGAAATCATTGATGTGATTTTGTTATTCCATATCAAGATGCCTTTGAAGCATGATCAATGTTCCTTCATTGCAATCGCCTACGTTTCTAAATTTTTCGCGGTTGATCATTTTATGCGGTGACATGTTTGAACCACTATCCTTGATGCTCAGATCCTTTCAATTTGATTGGACAATTGTACTGTCCTATTTGGCAGCTTACTATGGAAATTACAGTTAGTTCATTTCCATCCAGTTTTCATGACCTATCTCATGATTATTTCTAGCTCTCATCAAGGGTGAGCCTCAACTTCTATGAGTTCATTTGAAACCAGTTGAGCTCGTAGTTCTTTGAATGGACAAGATAAGCTCCATTGAACTTAGTACTTGCCTTCAAGGTCGAATATCGATGAAAATTCATATGAGTTGAACAAGAGATATTATTCTTGTCCAATTGGGTATTTGGGAGCCCTTCAGATTTTCAGTCATACTTCTTCTGTGTGATATCAGTTCCTATCCAAGTTAAGACTATTAGATTAATCATCGAGTTATTGATACGAAACTATAATGAAAGGCATAGTCTCAGTTTCTTTCAGATACGCATGATAAACACGTCTCCATGGAGACGCGTGCAAAAAAGGATGCACCAACCAGAAGCGTCGCATGACCGATAGCACAAAGCGTTAAATGTTTCGCATCTACGTACCGCTTGTAACAAGCTGATGGAAGATCGAACATAATGTTATATAGAGAAGTAACTAGCCTTGAGGAGAGGAATATCAAGGAATATACATGGATTAAATGGCGTCCGAAGACGTAAAAGACCTGTATGACAGTTTGATCGATTGAAATGCTTATTCCAAGTAGGATAAGTAAGCCACCGGAACAAAGACTCAATCATGGGTATGTAATGAAAGCCATAGAGAAAGTGCAAGTACTTTCGTAGCTTATGTTTGACGAAGCAAATCCCATCAACAAGAGGGATTCGTCTAAGAGGTGGCCAGGAAAAGCTAAAACTGGAAAGACATTCTGGAAAGAGGAAAGCTTGGTAGCATCGCTACCCTCACCATCCCTACTGTGAAAGGAAGAGCCGAAATTCTCCTTTAAAGAGTTATCACAGAAGAACCGATTTAGAGCCCTATAATACAGAGCAAGGGCAAACGTTAGCAGTAAAACGCGAAGAAGTATTCTACGATATGCCACACCTCAGTTAAGCGGCTTAGAAAAGAGCTGTCGATAGAGTTTTGTGTTAATCTAGACACGAGATCTAGACCACGTTGCAAAGTCGTGCTAGATTATCTCACCACGAATCGCTTAGTCGAACCAAAAGGGCATGGAGACAGTAGCGTTAGGAGAAAGAAGCCAACACCTCCACATGCACCGGTCCAGTATTCAAGGATTAACGCGAGTAGAACAAAGTTTGTGCTAGATCATGACGAAAGAGTCGCGGTAGGCACAAAAGCACCTTGGAAGTGGTGAAAGTAGACTACCTCAACTAAGCGAGAGGTTACGAGGTCAATATGCAAGCTCAATGACTACGATTACGATCGATGCAAGCATTTGAGAACTCAATATCTGACGATGAAACCTAAGATTAGAAATGGCTTCATCAGCCAGACGAAATGAAATGTCTAATGGACGACTTGAATCAGTCATATTATCTCAGTCACCAGATAGAATGACTCTTAAGGAACAAACAGAACTTAAGACCCAGTTACAAGAATAAGTAGACCTGGGTTCATCCGACCCAGTGTATCGCTTTTGGGCGCACCAGTACTCTTCGTGAAGAAGAAGGATGGAACTTTGCGAATGTGTGTCGACTAACGAGAGCTGAACAAGTTAACCCTCAAGAACAAGTAGCTTTACCAAGAATCGGCGACCTCTTCGACCAGCTGCGAGGAGGTGGTGTATTCTCGAGGATGCACTTGAGGACTACCTTAGAAACGTTAAGAGCCGAGAAACTCTATGCTAAGTTCAGCAAGTGTGAGTTCTGGCTTAACGAAGTGAATTTCGTTGGACACATAGTGACAGCAGAAGGGATCCGAGTAGACCCCGCTAAAGTTGAAGCCTTGCAACGTTGCAGTCACCAGCGACGCCCAATGAAATTCAGAGTTTCCTAGGACTGGCAGGATACTACCGAAGGTTCATTGAGGGATTTTCTAAAATGGCGATGCCGATGACTCAACAGCTCAAGAAGGGAGTTAAAGTCAATTGGACCCCAGAATGCGAAGCAAGTTTCCAGTTGCTGAAGGAAAAGTTGACCACAACGCCAGTTCTAGCCGTGCCAGAAGTGGGAGTCGACTATGTGGTGTATACAGATGCATCGAAGGTCAGACTCGGGTGCGTGCTGATGCAGAAGGGCAAGGTGATAGCATATGCGTCACGCCAGTTGAGGCCGCACGAGTTGAACTACCCGACGCACGATCTGGAATTAGCAGCAGTGGTACATGCTTTGAAGATTTGGAGACATCACCTCTATGGAGTCCGGTGTGAGATCTTCACAGATCATAAGAGTCTCAAATACTTCTTTGAGCAGAAGGACCTGGATATGAGACAGCGCATATGGCTAGAACTAGTCAAAGACTACTGCTGTGGTATAAATTACCACCCAGGCAAAGCCAATGTGGTAGCAGATGCCTTGAGCAGAAAGACTGCTCCTCAAGTGGCTACTTTCCTCACACAAGAGGAAGAGCTTATCCGGGAATTCGCCAAGATGCGACTGGAAATAGTAATAGCCCCGGAGACAGTGGACAACACAATTTCCACCTTGGTCATAGAACCAGATTTAAGAGCCAGAATCATTGACGCCCAGAGATACGATGAAGCCCTAGAAAAGGTTCGTCTCAGAGTGAGGACCGAAAATGGAGATGGTTACCGCGAAGAGGCTGATAATGCTCTCGCTTTCAAAGGAAGATTATGCGTACCCAACGAGGAGGCACTTAGGAACGAGATCATGAGTGAAGCTCATGAGACACCCTACACTGCCCATCCTGGAAGTACGAAGATGTATCAAGACTTGAAGAAGCAATTTTTGGTGGGATGGCATGAAGAGAAGCATAGCATCATTTGTACAGAGATGCCTGGCTTGCCAGCAAGTGAAGGCTTTGCATCAACGACCCTATGGGAAGTTGCAGCCTCTCGAGATTCCAGAATGGAAATGGGGGCATATAGCAATGGATATTGTGACCGGATTGCCAAAATCACAGCGAGGAAACACTGCCATCTGGGTGATTATAGACCGCCTCACCAAAAGTGCTCACTTCATACCAATTCGTATCACATACGGATCAGACAAGTTGGCACGGATTTATGTGCAAG
The DNA here is from genome assembly GCF_004379255.2 of Salvia splendens. Lineage (NCBI taxonomy): Eukaryota > Viridiplantae > Streptophyta > Magnoliopsida > Lamiales > Lamiaceae > Salvia > Salvia splendens. Next base: position 10,473,860 of record NC_056042.1, read on the forward strand.
AGATCGTACGCTTGCATGGTATACCAGTGACGATCACCTCAGATCGAGATTCAAAATTTACTTCTAGATTTTGGATAAGCCTACAGCGAGAGTTAGGCACTCAGCTGAATATCAGCACAACATTCCATCCACAGACGGACTGACAGTCTGAAAGGACGATTCAGACATTAGAAGATATGTTAAGAGCCTTAGTGCTCGACCGTGGAGTAAGCTGAGAGACAGTACTCCCACTTATAGAGTTTGCTTACAACAACAGTTACCAGACAACTATTGATATGGCCCCTTATGAGGCACTCTATGGGAAAAAGTGTAGATCACCACTTTACTGGGAAGAAGTTGGTGAGAGAAGGATTCTCGGACCAGACTCGGTAGAGGAAATGATAGAAATTGTCCGACATATCCGAGGAAGAATCAAAGAAGCTCAAGATAGACAGAAGTCATATGCAGATGCTCGCAGAACGGATTTACAGTTCAAAGCAGGGGACAAGGTCTTTCTGAAAGTATCCCCATCGAAAGGGATAACCACATTTGGCGTCAAGGGCAAGCTGAAACCGCGTTTTATCGGACCTTACGAGATCCTAGAAACAGTCGGCCCTGTGGCGTACAGATCAGCACTCCCGCCATGTTTCGGGAATGTTTACAATGTGTTTCATGTATCACAGTTGAGGAAGTATGTATTTAACCCCAAGCACATAGTACACCAAGAAGAAAGAGAAGTATCCACAGCTTTTTGCCTAACCGAGACAAAATTTTGGGACGAAATTTTTGTTAAGAGGGGTAGAATGTAATAGCCGAGACTTAGATTCTCGAGAATCATGAAATAAAATACTAGAATTTTATTAAGGAATGAATGAGTTTTTTTTATTAAGAGTATAAGTACAAATTTCAGAAATTCAAAGCTGATGAATTACAAATACTAGAAAGGAATATACATCAACCATCGTCAAGCTTTCCGTTCATACGGTAAAGAAAGTGTAAACTAACTATACTATACAACTCGCGACCCTAGCGACTTTGTCAGCCTTCTTCAATAGGTCGTCTCGGCCCAGAAATTCAGATGAACACGAGAGGGCGAGACCACAAGAGAGGGCAGCTCGGTGGCCAACCTCGGTTCCTGCCAGAAACCATGAAAAAGAAATATAAATGCATGAAATAGAATGCAAACTAACAATAAGTATTGAAAGGGAAAGAGTGACAGTACCTTTTATTTAAGTGAGGAAGAGATGGGCCAAGAAAGGCAAGATCAGCAAACGAATTCCTTCCTTCCAGCTGCAACACTGCAAGGCTGCAGATGACAGCCGTACCATGCTGTCTAGACCTACTATGGTCGAGGAAAACAGCCACTAAATGCCATCCCCTGTGTGCACCTGCCATAAACCAACAGAAGCAATAAATAAACCTAGTACTACACCTCATATGGAGACAAATACAGTTAAGATGTACAGCAAGGGAATGCAGGCACTAAAGCACTAAATTCAGTTATGATATCAGAGCACAGCCAGGAGTCATAGGCTCATCCATATCACGAGTACATCCCTGCGAGTCTGTAGAGGGAACAGCCACTACCATGAAACACCAGAATCAGTTACAAAAGAGGCCAAGGGAACAGGGTAAGTGCTCTGCAGAGCTGCAAGAGAGCAGCCAGCTGCCCAGCCTGTAAACCTCTTTTTCAGCAAAGTACATCAGCCATTGTGCAGCTTTCAGTTACAAGCTGGGCATAAATATGCCAATTCCCCTCGGTTCCACCCTCCATCCCACCACAAATTACTCGCTTAGTGGAGCAGCAAGTGGAGGAGTGAGGGAGAACAAGGCCAGAAGTGAGAAATAGCAGCACAAGTTCAGTGAAGGTAACCTCAATCCCCTTCAAACTCAGTTAACCAAGTTATAGCATCATGTAGACATCAAGCATGCTAGAAAAACCCCATAGTTCCCAAACTTAAGCATGATAGGAAATAGCCAACGAGATGATACCACAGTTTAGCCTCCTCACACTACATGCTTCGATGGATATAAGAGTAAGCACCCCATCGAGCTTCCAACCGACAATCTCTAATCAAAGAACCACTACCTACGACTCTAAATAGAAACATTAAATAAAGTTAAGAAGAAAAGACTTAGCTTCGTCAGCGGAACACCGAGCTTTGCTTGACGGCACCCGGAGCAGGGACCTCACGGTTCGACGGCGAGCGAAGTTCCCTCTGCAACAGACGACGGCGAGCGAAGCTCCCTCCGGAGGAAGAAACGAAAACACTGGCCGGAGTGCGGGCTGTCCCGACGCGACGGATACACCAGTCGCGGCGTCGGCTAGGGACGGAGGCGACACCGGCTCCACGCTGGTAGGCCGTACCCAGCAAGAGACGACGAGGAAAAGGCGTCGACGGCGAGTTCACCGAACTCCAACGACGGCGACGAGTTCTCCACCTACCTAGGGTTTCCAAAATTTAGATCCCTAATTATCGAGAAGGAGACGTGGGATATAGGAAATTCAAAGGGGTAGAGAAGAGACCACGACGGCGACGGCGAACTCCCCCAGAAGACGCGACGAGGGCAGCGGTGTCGTGGATTCAACGAGGTGGAAGAAAAGAGACAAGAAGAAAGAGATTGGGAAATTTTCTCAAATTAAGGAAGAGAGACAGAGAGGTCTCGACGGTGGGAGTATAAAATTGGGCCATACCCATTTAAATTGAGATGTGGGCCTTTGTTTGAGGAATTTAAATCCCTTTTGGGCCATAGTAATTAAATTTCAGTTGGGCCTCATCAGTAAAAAAAAGAGAGAAGAGAAAGGCTGGGCCAAAATTGCTTAAGGAATAAATATTCTGGGCCGAAAATTTAATAGTCTGAGCCGGGATAATTGATTCCTAAACTGGGCCTGAGAATTTATTTCTTGGACTAATATTTTAGTGGGAGCTATTTTCTTAATTTAGTTCAAATGTATAAGGGGATTTAATTCCTAAGCCGCGGAAGAAGAGAAATATTAAACCGTGTGGGATAGCTTTACGAAAAAATAATTAAAGCTGACTTTAATAGTCACAAAAAGTATTTTTTTTAAATACTTAAGACAATGCGGGAAATGTTAGTACCCGAACAATTCGGCCAGTTCCAAGTAAATTAAATCGCCGTTTTAATTAAAGAATTTAGATCTCTAAGTTTTAGAAAGGAAAGAGACAAAATAAAGGAGCACACGCTTAGGCATGCGTTCATGCAAGATGAATAATTATTTAAAGCCTAATTCGAGTATATGAACTTTGTAAAGGAACGTCGTCGCTCGACGAGTAATCACAAGACAAGGAAAACACCTGTTTTGCAAGAGTTTAAGCAAATCGAGGTGGGCTTTCTCTTCCTTCTTTTAAAGCGTGTTTTATGTGAAAACATGATTATTTGAATGAGTTGTCATGCCATGTATTGTTTTATGATTGCCTATCTGTTGGCTATGCCAACCCAGTTAAATCGAATCCGGGTCCCAGTAGGTCAGTAAATCCTACTCGGACTGGTGTACACATACGGATCGTGAGCTAGCGTCAGGTTGGCCGGTCCAGGGGTCGTGAGCTAGCGCCAGGTTCGCCGGCCCAGTGATCGTGGAATGTGGCCACATTCCCGATTCACGCAGTTAAGATATGATATATCATCAGAAGTTTAAAAGACTGCAGTCTATTTTTCAGAAAAAAATAACAGTTTTAGTGACCGGGACTTATTTTCAGAAAAACCCCGTGTTCACTCAGCTTGGCTAACAACTAAAAGTAAACAGTTTTCGGCATAAGCCCACTGAGTGTATCAAGTACTCAGCCCTGCATATTGTTTTTCCTTAATGTGCAGGTTGATCGTTGTCAAGGCCGAGGAGGTGTTGGGACAGAAGGCTAAATAAGTAGGAAGATAGCTGGTGTAGTATGTCTTCATACATATTACATCTGTCTTGGTACTCTTCCGTTGCGTAAATTTAGAACTTGCTTTTAGCAAAGACAATTGTTCCATAACTACTCTGATTCAGTATGATTTGTACCCTCAACACATTTCAGACAATGTTTCTTTTGATTTAAGCATCTTGATGAGTTGAGACAGTTTCAGTAAGTTCTAGTTGCGATATAGCTACACTTTCTTTGACTAGGGAGATGTGGTCGTGACATATTTCAATAAGGCTTAGAAATATTCGGACTGACATTGCAACCTTTCACGATAGGTAGTCTAGGTCTATCTGGGTTGTGAAATTTTTATTTATCTTTGTTCAGAACTGACTGCGTACCTTAAATTGAGAGCAGCCCACAACCGGTCTACTAGAACAAAGACTTAGACATATGTTATGTTCGGTTATACATTTAAATATGCAATAAACACCCATTAAATGTAAAACATAACAACATTATGACCAAAATAATCTGTTGCATTCATTGGAAAATAATTATTAGAGTTTTGCAGTATTCAATCATTCGAAAGGTGATTTCTAGTATACAAACCCTAACAATCTCCCACTTATACTCAAAAAAGTTTTCGAGTATACAAAATAGTGTGCACACGTCAAATTTCTCCCACTTATACTGAAAGCGAGTTAAGGTATTGAATGAGTCGAACTTCCATCCCTTCAACGTGGCCATCGAACGGTTTTACCGCCAATGCCTTTGTAAAAGGATCTGCCAGGTTGTTCTCTGACGCAATCTTGACCACTTGTATGTCTCCTCTCTGCACTATATCCCTTATGATATGATACTTCCGCTCTATGTGTTTGCTCGCTTTGTGAGCTCTTGGTTCCTTCAAATTTTCCACAGCACCAGAATTGTCACAATATATCGTGATGTGTCCCGCGTCTCCCATATCCTTCATCTCGAACTGGTTTGACAACCATGTTCGTACTGATGACAACATCTTTTTATTGTTTCCAATTAGAAGTATGTCATCTACATATAAAACTAAGAACACTACATTCTCATTTTCAACCTTCTTGTACACACAGCTTTCACTTGGGCATTTTTCGAATCCAAACTTGCGAACAGTTTGATTGAAACACTGGTTCCATGATCTAGATGCTTGCTTAAGGCCATAAATGGCCTTCTTAAGCTTCCAAACCATGTGTTCCTTTCCCTTTATGGCATAACCTTCGGGTTGTTCCATGTAGATGGTCTCCTCAAGACCGCTGTTTAGAAACGCAGTCTTAACGTCCATCTGCCATACATCCCAATCCATATAAGCTGCTATAGACAATAGTATCCGGATCGATTTGAGCATGGCCACTAGGGAGAAAGTCTCGTCGTAATCGACACCTTCCTTTTGGGTATACCCCTTAGCCACTAGTCTTGCCTTGAAGACTTTAACTCGTCCATCGGGTTCACATTTACGTTTATATATCCACTTGCTCCCAATGGCAGTACAGCCTTCGGGTAGGACGAACAAATCGTAGACGTCTTTGTCTATCATAGATTGTAGTTCCGAATCTATTGCTTTCACCCATTCGCAATGATCGACATCTGCCTGCGCTTTCACAAAGTTCCAGGGATCTAATACATTGCTGTCTGAGGAGTGATCCATAGATTCCCCCAAACCAATGTATCTTTCGGGCTCATGTGAGACCCTCCCACTGCGGCGCGGCACTACAATTCTTGGAATAGAAGTTGAAGTTTTAGAATTGTTTGTACACTTGGTACTCGTTCTTGGTTAGTGGAATTTGTGACAGGAGTTAGCTTATAAAGAGTCACTTCACTGCTGGGTTTATGATTCATTACATAGTCTTCCTCTAAGAATGTGGCGTGAGTGCTCACAATAACTTTCTTATCTCGGAGACTAAAGAATTCATAAGCTTTCGTTCCTCTGGGGTACCCTATAAACAAACATACCTCCATCCTTGATCCTAGCTTAGTTGGATCCTTTTCCAATACATGAGTCGGGCAACCCCAAATCTTGAGATGTGCTAGATTGGGCTTGCGCCTAGTCCACAACTCATAAGGAGTAGTAGGTACGGACATTGATGGTAAATTGTCTAAAATATGGCTTGCAGAAAGCAAGGCATGTCCCCAAAACGAAGTAGGTAGCCGTGCATAACTCATCATCGATCGGACCATGTTTAATAAGGTCTGTTCCTTCTTTCAGCCACGCCGTTCTACTGGGCATGCCCGGCGCAGTCAGTTGGGATTCAATTCCCGACTCCGACAAGTAGTCCAAAAACTCAGCACTGAGGTACTCGCCTCCACGATCAGATCGTAGGCTTTTGATACTCTTACCATGATACTTCTCCACAAGAGTCTTAAAGTCCTTGAACTTATCAAAAGACTCTGACTTGTGGCGCATCAAATAGACGTATCCAATTTTCGAGAAGTCATCAATAAATGTGATGAAGTATCGAAAACCACCTCTTGCCTCAGTAGACATTGGACCACATATATCGGAATGAACGAGCTCAAGTACATCCTTGGCCCTATTGCCCTTAGCCTGAAAAGCCTCTTGGTCATCTTGCCTTCTAAGCATGACTCACACTTATGAAAAGGTTCCTCCTCTAGATCTTTAATAAGATCTTATTGGACAAGAGAATGGATCCTCCTTTCATTGGCATGACCAAGTCTAAGGTTCCATAAGTACGTTTCGTTCATTGAACTTGAAGGTTCCTTTCGTTTCTTTGAAATTTTCGATGTTGTATTGAGTTCTGATTTGCGATTATTAAACTGTGTAGATGTGATTGTGTACATATTGTTTTCCATGATACCACGACAGATATAAGAACCATCTTCTTAATAACGCAATTGTCATTAAAAGAAATCGAAAATCCATAAAAAACTAATTTAGAAACTGAAATTAAATTTCTTCTAAAAGAAGGTATCAACAAAACATTCTTCAAAATTAAAAATCTATCACTACTAAAACGCAAATAAATATCTCCCACTTCTACGGCCGCCACTTTTGTAGCATCGCCCTGCTGGACCTCGATCTCACGATCACGTAGCCGTCTTGTCACCTGCATTAAGTCAGGATCAAAACAAATATGATCAGTGGCTCCAGTGTCAATAACCCAAGCGCAAGTAGACTTCGAAGCCAAACATGACTCGACTACTAAAGCTTGGTGCATACCTGTAGCCTTGCCCTTTTTAGGACAATCTGGCTTCCAATGCCCCTTCTCTCCGCACTTGAAACACTTCACCGTGGGCTTCTTGTTTGCCTTCTTCTTATTCTTTCCCTTAGCTATCTTGGCCAGCCCTGACTTCGGTGCCTGCCATTTTCCCGCGCTAGGCTTGAAGCCAGAGGAACGAGGCGCCGAAGTCATCATGGCCGCCTTAGCCTGGACCATAAGGTCCTCTGCCTACTGAAGTTCAGTCAACAGCTCTACCAAGGTGTAGTTCCTATTGTTCATCTCGAAGTTGAGCTAGAACTGCTGGAAGCTAGGAGAAAGACTTTGAAGGATAAGAGTCACCCGAGACTCGGGATCGATCGTCCCTCCCAAGACCTCAATTTGGTTGAGGTGGTCCGTCATCTCGAGGACATGGTCCCTCACAGACGATCCTTCCTTCATAGTCTTCGACATGATACTCCGAAAGGCTTGAGACTTAGCCGTTTGATTCTGAGTACCAAAAAGATTCTTAAGATTCTGCATGATCTCGGCGGCAGTTTCCATGGCTGAATGCTGATGCTTGAGTACTGATGACATAGATGCCAACATATAGCACTTAGCCATCTCATTCGACTTATGCCACCATCTGTGTGCATCTCTGACTCCTGCCGCAGCGTTAGTTGGTGGCACTGGAGGTCGCGGGGTTGTGAGTACAAAGTCGTACTCATCTGCTGTGAGAACGATGTCCAAATTTTGTTCCATGTAGATGGTCTCCTCAAGACCGCTGTTTAGAAACACAGTCTTAACGTCCATCTGCCATACATCCCAATCCATATAAGCTGCTATAGACAATAGTATCCGGATCGATTTGAGCATGGCCACTAGGGAGAAAGTCTCGTCGTAATCGACACCTTCCTTTTGGGTATACCCCTTAGCCACTAGTCTTGCCTTGAAGACTTTAACTCGTCCATCGGGTTCACATTTACGTTTATATATCCACTTGCTCCCAATGGCAGTACAACCTTCGGGTAGGACGAACAAATCGTAGACGTCTTTGTCTATCATAGATTGTAGTTCCGAATCTATTGCTTTCACCCATTCGCAATGATCGACATCTGCCTGCGCTTTCACAAAGTTCCAGGGATCTAATACATTGCTGTCTGAGGAGTGATCCATAGATTCCCCCAAACCAATGTATCTTTCGGGCTCATGTGAGACCCTCCCACTGCGGCGCGGCACTACAATTCTTGGAATAGAAGTTGAAGTTTTTAGAATTGTTTGTACACTTGGTACTCGTTCTTGGTTAGTAGAATTTGTGACAGGAGTTAGCTTATAAAGAGTCACTTCACTGCTGGGTTTATGATTCATTACATAGTCTTCCTCTAAGAATGTGGCGTGAGTGCTCACAATAACTTTCTTATCTCGGAGACTAAAGAATTCATAAGCTTTCGTTCCTCTGGGGTACCCTATAAACAAACATACCTCCATCCTTGATCCTAGCTTAGTTGGATCCTTTTCCAATACATGAGTCGGGCAACCCCAAATCTTGAGATGTGCTAGATTGGGCTTGCGCCTAGTCCACAACTCATAAGGAGTAGTAGGTACGGACATTGATGGTAAATTCTCTAAAATATGGCTTGTAGAAAGAAAGGCACGTCCCCAAAACGAAGTAGGTAGCCATGCATAAGTCATCATCGATTGGACCATGTTTAATAAGGTCCTGTTCCTTCTTTCAGCCACGCCGTTCTACTGGGGCATGCCCGGCGCAGTCAGTTGGGATTCAATTCCCGACTCCGACAAGTAGTCCAAAAACTCAGCACTGAGGTACTCGCCTCCACGATCAGATCGTAGGCTCTTGATACTCTTACCATGATACTTCTCCACAAGAGTCTTAAAGTCCTTGAATTTATCAAAATACTCTGACTTGTGGCGCATCAAATAGACGTATCCAATTTTCGAGAAGTCATCAATAAATGTGATGATGTATCGAAAACCACCTCTTGCCTCAGTAGACATTGGACCACATATATCGGAATGAACGAGCTCAAGTACATCCTTGGCCCTATTGCCCTTAGCCTGAAAAGGCCTCTTGGTCTTCATGCCTTCTAAGCATGACTCACACTTATGAAAAGGTTCCTCCTCTAGATCTTTAATAAGATCTTATTGGACAAGAGAATGGATCCTCCTTTCATTGGCATGACCAAGTCTAAGGTTCCATAAGTACGTTTCGTTCATTGAACTTGAAGGTTCCTTTCGTTTCTTTGAAATTTTCGATGTTGTATTGAGTTCTGATTTGCGATTATTAAACTGTGTAGATGTGATTGTGTACATATTGTTTTCCATGATACCACGGCAGATATAAGAACCATCTTCTTAATAACGCAATTGTCATTAAAAGAAATCGAAAATCCATAAAAACTAATTTAGAAACTGAAATTAAATTTCTTCTAAAAGAAGGTATCAACAAAACATTCTTCAAAATTAAAAATCTATCACTACTAAAACGCAAATAAATATCTCCCACTTCTAACGGCGCCACTTTTGTAGCGTCGCCCAGCTGGACCTCGATCTCACGATCACGTAGCCGTCTTGTCACCTGCATTAAGTCAGGATCAAAACAAATATGATCAGTGGCTCCAGTGTCAATAACCCAAGTGCAAGTAGACTTCGAAGCCAAACATGACTCGACTACTAAAGCTTGGTGCATACCTGTAGCCTTGCCCTTTTAGGACAATCTGGCTTCCAATGCCCCTTCTCTCCGCACTTGAAACACTTCCCGTGGGCTTCTTGTTTGCCTTCTTCTTATTCTTTCCCTTAGCTATCTTGGCCAGCCCTGACTTCGGTGCCTGCCATTTTCCCGCGCTAGGCTTGAAGCCAGAGGAACGAGGCGCCGAAGTCATCATGCCGCCTTAGCCTGGACCATAAGGTCCTCTGCCTACTGAAGTTCAGTCAACAGCTCTGCCAAGGTGTAGTTCCTATTGTTCATCTCGAAGTTGAGCTTGAACTGCTGGAAGCTAGGAGAAAGACTTTGAAGGATAATAGTCACCGAGACTCGGGATCGATCGTCCCTCCCAAGACCTCAATTTGGTTGAGGTGGTCCGTCATCTCGAGGACATGGTCCCTCACAGACGATCCTTCCTTCATAGTCTTCGACATGATACTCCGAAAGGCTTGAGACTTAGCCGTTGATTCTGAGTACCAAAAAGATTCTTAAGATTCTGCATGATCTCGGCGGAGTTTCCATGGCTGAATGCTGATGCTTGAGTACTGATGACATAGATGCCAACATATAGCACTTAGCCATCTCATTCGACTTATGCCACCATCTGTGTGCATCTCTGACTCCTGCCGCAGCATTAGTTGGTGGCACTGAGGTTCGCGGGTGTGAGTACCAAATGTACTCCTCTGCTGTGAGAACGATGTCCAAATTTTGTTTCCATTCTATGTAATTTTGGCACTCGAGTTTGTTTTCTTTAAAGTATTGCAGAAAGAGGATTGAACGACATATTGACGATTTGATTTGCACTGCAACACAGAATATTTACCATTTGTCATAAACTTATGTAAGAAGTTTCATTAGATTAACCATAAAACTTTTCAAAATCTTACAACAGTAAAATTAAAATTTTGTATGCCTCCAGTGGAAGTTAATACGCATTAAAATCTTACAATTTTACTGGTCACAATACCGACGAATAGTCCAGAGACCACAGAGTGGCATGGCCGCCTAATGTTGCCTAAGCAAGACCACCGAATTTAGATTACAGAGTCTCATTTCTACAACACACTCCCATAACAATGCTTATGTGCTGCTAACAAGATCAAGCTATCCCATAAATCCTGTGTGAACTTCTGATCTCGCAGTTTCTTAGGATTATTGTCCCCACAAGCAGGTGGCGATATATTGGAAACCACATTCTAGTTCATACTATTTATATTTGAGAATTCCGCCTTATGAACTCGCTATTTCCAGATTATTGTCCCCACAGTACAGGTGCGATAATATTGGAAAAAACTTCATAAATTACAGACCAATTGGTGGAGACCATATACAAACATTGAGTTCGTAATTAAGCTTAGATATTTTGGGGTATGTTTTTATTCAATTATCCTTAGCCTTGAGCAGATTAGGCTTAATAAATTCTATTGGTATTTTATATGCTGGATAATTGAATCCTTTAATTGGCGTCTTCCATTAGAAAATAATGTTCCAGTATTTAATTCTTATTCATGTCTACTATAAGATATATCTAAAATAATTAAATTATTAATTCTTAATAAGACATGAAAAATTAAATTCAAATTATTTCGTGTTTAAGATTAGGAAGAGAAGATTTATTATTTAATGTATTCATACATATCTATCCTAATTAGGATTCTAGATATATAACTATTAGGAAACTATTAAATTATTCTCATCCATATCATCTAGGAATAAAATAATATTATTTATTCCATAGATATTAGATAATAATAAAAATATTCCTAAAATCTAGATAAATATTAGGAAACTATTAAATTATTCTCATCCATATCATCTAGAATAAAATAAAATATTTATTTCCATTAGATATAGATAATAATAAAAATATTCCTAAAATCTAGGTAAATCTTCCAAAAGATTTAATGGTGTCAAATCTCTCTTAAACGAGATCGCTCATTTGTGGAGGCTACTTCCCGAAATACTCAGGTCCGTCTTAATCTTTTGTAAATGTGGTTAGATGATAGGGTGTGTTGTGGACAGGGATTGAATGCTATAGGTGTATGTTTGAATTGACGGTAATATTCTTATTTTTCTTTGCATTTTATTCAAATTCGCAACTTTGGAGGAGTGATGAAAGAATGTATCAGTCTAAAAATAAATAGAAAGTGGCTTTATAAAGTAAGGTTTTATAGAGCATGCAATAATCAAGAACGTTTATTGTTTATTAGTAATAGGTCTGGAGAGTAATTTATCACTTCTCTGTTTTCTGTAATCTGGTCCCATGAAAGTTAAGTTCTACTTTACGTCACTGTAATCTTCTTTTTTCGAGAGACTTTTAGCCAGTACACTCTTCCAATTAATGCATTTCCTTTATCAAGAGGCAAAAATAGTTGGTATTAAATTCTTCTCAATATATACAGGTGAAGTATTATCTGAGCCTGTGACTATCATTGTTTCTGATTTTCATATTTGCAAATAGATATGCTATTTTGCACATCATAATATCTCACTTCTAATTGGCCAAATAATATCATTGTCTTGACCAATTGGCTGTTACTACTGACGAATTCATTTAGGATGAGCTGAGAGATGCTGTACTACTTGTTTTTGCAAACAAACAAGATCTTCCTAATGCAATGAATGCTGCTGAAATCACTGACAAGCTTGGCCTACACTCGCTCAGGCAGCGCCACTGGTATGCATTCTTAAGCTGTGAAATCAATACTTAACTCACTGATTTTATGATATTTACTCGCTTTTCTTTGCTTCCAGGTACATCCAGAGCACTTGTGCCACCTCTGGCGAGGGACTCTATGAGGGACTTGACTGGCTCTCCAACAACATTGCTAACAAGGCAAGTAGTCATGATACATTCATCTCATAAATTTAATTGAAAGAGTTCTTTAAATAGAGCTTCGTTTTATCAATTAGTTTTGTCAGATTCTGACTCTTCTAATCTATTACAGGCTTAGAGCTGTTTTGGAGTTGTTTACGCGAGAGCTAATACTGGAAACTGTCGAGGTTCATCTAGTTTTTTCTCAACCATATATTGCTTTGAAACGATGATGTTTTTTCATTTATGTTTAGGACCTTCAAAAATGTCTCTATATCAGAATGAATGGTTTGTTTTATATGGCGTCCTATGTTTGATTAGTTTTGAATGTAATATTCAGACACAGACTAGGATTTGGATTATTATTTGTTTGCCCACCCTTATATAAACTACTTGATCTTCACGACTTGGCGAAGTGCATAAAACACTCTATTTCTTATTATCTCCACAATTTTTCTTCATTTAAACAAACATTTCTAGATAAACCTACTTAATGTGAATTTAAGAATGGATATTGCAGGCTGTGTATAAAGGATTTTTTAAATCAATATTTCTACATTATAGTAGGAATCTTGTACTTCTTTTTATAATATAGTTGAGTTGTATTTTTTTTTTAAAATTAACTTCATTCTTTCTCTTATTTTACTCTTTCATCTTTATTACATTAACCTTTAAACATCACTTTTTAAAATCTTGTTTAAAAAACACCTCAACTAACTTCTGAAATGAATTTTGTACTCCGTTTGTCATTAACTATACAAGTTGACCTAGGAGGTGTTTGGTTAGATAATGGTGGAATAGAATGGGAGAATGGAATGACATTTCTACCCCTAATCAATTGCTAATAAATAATAATTTAAAATTAAGATCAATTCTTAACCATTAGATTAGGAGATCTAATGGTTGATATAATGCTAAGTGGATTATATTTTAAATTTAAATAATTATTAAATAAAATTAAAGGATATTAATGTCAATTCTCTCTTATTAAAATTATCTCAAAACTTTAAATTTTGCATAACTCTTTCGATTAAATAACTTTTTCGCCAAAAGCATATCAAATTAAAGGTAATTTCATAAGGATTCTAACGAGATCTCAATTGCATATGTTCCGACGACGTTTGGAAGATGAAATTTGATAATTTATTTATGTTTTCGTATATGTTGATAAGCAGATTTTTTTATCAACAAATATATCAAAAAAATTCAATATAATGCATGTAAAATCTCAATAAAACTATGTTGATATATTCGTGTATTTGTGTAGAAATACTCATATCATCATGTTGATATTTGTAATACATTATGTTGATGTAAAAAAACATGAAAATTATGATATGATAACAAAATGACGATCTTACCCTTTTGTTGATATTTTGTCTGCTATTTATTGAAATTCGTAAGGTTTAATCTTATCCACTCATTTTAAAATCTAAAGGTATATATTTGGTCTTAATTTTGGATTATTATGCTATAAGAAGAGGACCCCTACCTCCATTCCATTCCTTTGTTTGGCATTTTCCCCCTTATTTTGTAATCACCATTCCATTCCAAATGGGAATAACCATTCCTTCCACTTTGCTAAGGAATGACCATTCCATTCCATTTCATTCATTTTTTTAATTTTAGATTTTAACAAAATTATACTTCATCCGTCCACAAAGAATAGAACACATTTGCCAATTTTGGTTGTCTAAAAAAGGAAAATTTTCAACAACTTCTCTTACTTTTTTTCCATTCTCTCTTACTAATAATATGGACCTCATATTCCACTAACACTACTTCTATCTTACTTTTTCCACTTCCCTCTTACTTTTTTCCCTTCCCTCTTACTTTTTTCCCTTCTCTTTTACTAATAATATGGACTTCACATTCCACTAACACTACTTCTCTCTTACTTTTTTCCCTTATCTCTTACTTTACCAATTTCACATTAAAACCCGTGTCATTCACAATGTGTCCTATTTTTCGTGGACAGATTGAGTAAAATATACTCCCTCCGTATTCCTTTTTGGGATGTCCTAACTAAGTTGAGTCATTTTCATTTTTGACAAAAACAAAACATCCAATCATTCTTAATTTATTCCATCATCTACTTTATTCTCTCTTTATCTTTCCTACTTTGTTCCTTTCTCCTACTTTTCAACATAATTTCTTAATCCCTGACCCAAAAGTTTTATCTCAACTTAGTGGGACGGAAGGAGTGATATTTTATATTTAAATTCAATATCACTCAATTTTATACTAATTTTATAATAAAATTAAAATTTTAGAATTTTTAATTATTAAAAAAAATCCACACACTACACATAATTAACCCACAGTACACAATTTCATTCCATTTGTATTCCTTATTAAAAAAAATCAACACACTACACATAATTAACACGCAGTACACAATTTCATTCCATTTGTAATCCCTGGCCCTCCTTATTCTATTCCATCATACCAAGAAGCCCCTTATGGTTTCTTTAGGAAAGGAATGACTCCTCTTAGGGGCTTCTTGATATGATGGAATGTAATAAGGAGGGAATAGAATGGAGATGAGAATGGAATGAAGGTGGTTATGGAATAGAGATTACATTATATTCTTGTGCTTGGTAAGCACAAGGAATGCAAAATGAATGGAATTGTTATTCCTTGATTGATTCCATTCTTATGTTAGATAACTACAAATTAATATAGAAATATGTTTAAAACTTCACACACTTCACACACTATATACACTACACACACTACACATACTTCACACATTTCACACACTACACACATTTCACACACTACACATTACAAACACTACACACAGTTCACACACTACACACATTTCACACACTACACATTTAACACACTACACATTTAACACACTACACATTTGACACACTACACACTTCACACAATTCACACACTACAAACACTACTCACATTTCACATATTTCAAGCATCCTATTTTTGAATTTTTTTCAGCTTTTAGATTTTTTTTTCGATCCAAATCGAACCGAATCGAAAAACTGAAATTTTTCAAAAGTTTAAACCGAATCAAACCGAAAAACTGAACTAAATTTGAAATTTTAGATTGTGTGAAGTGTGTGTGTAGAGTGTGTATTTCGTGTAAAATTTGTAAGTGCGTGTAATGTGTGTACAATGTGTATATTTTGTGTAGTGTGTTTATTTTGTGTGCAATGTGTGTATTTTTGTGTATAGTGTGTGTAGTGTGTGAAGTGTGTGAAGTGTGTGTAGTGTGTGAAGTGTGTGTAGTGTGTGTAGTGTGTGAAGTGAGTGTAGTGTGTGAACTGTGTGAACTGTGTGAACTGTGTGTAGTGTGTGTAGTAGGTGAACTGTGTGAAATGTGTGTAGTGTGTGAAATGTGTGAAGTGTGTGTAGTGTGTGAAATATATGAAATGCGTGTAGTGTGTAGTGTGTGAAGTGTGTGAAATGTGTGAAGTGTGTGTAGTGTGTGAAATGTGTGTAGTGTGTGAAGTGTGTGTGTGGATTTTTCGATTATTAAAATTTTAATTTTATTATAAAATTGTGATGATATTAAATTTAAATATAATATAAAAAATAATATTTATATAATTTTGTTAAAATTTGAAATAAAAAGAAAGGAATATGAAATGGAATGGTCATTCGTTAGCTAAATGGATGTAATGACTATTCTCATGTGGAATGGAATAGCCATTCCAAATGGAATGATGATTCCTAAGAAAAAATTTACTAAGCAAATGAATGGAATGTAGGTAGGAATGTCATTCCATCCCCCATTTCATTCCACCATACCAAGTAGGGCCTTAGAGCATCCACATCCGTGCTCTTGCCAACGAGCACGGATGTGGGCCCGATCCCACTTTTACTCCCTGCTCTTAGGTAAAAGCACAACACCCACATCCGTGCTCTTCCGCAAGGGCAAGCTCAATAGTCCCACCATTATATTATTCAATTTAAATAAAAATATTTCCACAAAATTAAAATGTATTAAAAATACTCAGAATAATATTACAAATTATAAAAAAATTAAAAATTACATAATTAAAATATTAAAATAAAAAATTACATAATTAAAATACTAAAAATAAAAAATTACATAATTCAAATCCAAAAAATTAATATTACATAATTAAACACCTAAAAATAAACATTACCCCGTGGATGTCTATTCATCCGGCTCTACCCCCAAGGTTCTTTGGAGACCTCGTATTATCGCCACATGCGATCGAAGTTGCTCGGGGGTCATATTTGACCTATCGGCCAAATTGAGTTGGGCCAAAATCCCCCACAACGAATTGGTGGGGGGTTGAGGTGGCACATAGGGAGCGGGGGCGGATGGAGTCGCGGCGCAACGGCGGTTGGCCGCCGCCTTCTTCCTTCCTTGCGGTCGGCGTTGGGAATCGCTCAGGCCGGCGTTGGGGCTACCCAAGTTAGCTCCGGCAAGTTGGCTAGCCACATCTTCGGAGCCGACGTCGGATAGGGATACCGACCTCGACTGTTTGGAGGAGGAGCTAGAGGAGGATGTTACGCATCCCCTATACTTCGGATGCGACCGCGTCTCTTGCCAAATGTTGAGGTACTTGAACGACTTGTAGTTCATGGATTGGTAGGTCGCCAAGGAGGAACTGATGATGTCAAGCTCGCTCCGGCCGCTCCCCGCCGACCGCTCTTCCTGGAGGTAATAGCCCTTGAACTTTTGGATTTCTTCGTTGGCTCTGTATATGGCATTGCGCACCATACTCTCGTTGCGCTCAATTGTTCCAGCGGGCAGGTTTTGATTGTACCGGCGACAGATGCGCCACCAATAATGGTCACCGGATTGGTTCGTGCTAACCTCCGGATCTTCGGATATTGACAAGAACGCTTTGAACAATTGCTCCATCTCCCCCGGAGTGTACTGGGTGCGGACACCACGAGTAGGAAGAAGAGGAGTTTGAGAGGGGCTGCTCCCTCCCGCTCTAGGCACGGATGGCTCGGGTGTCCACCCGTATTGCCCTTCGGGGGCATCATGGTCGTCGACCGGGTAAGGCCGGTAGCCACCCGGAACTTGTGAACCTTGGGTTTGAGGAGGGGTCGAATATTCTGTTTCTGGACTAGGAAATGGTTGTGAACCGAACCAATCGGGGTTCCAACCGTGGGAGCCGGAGGGATGATCGCCGTGGCCGGACATTGTTTTGTTGTAAGAGTAAGAGTGAAAGAAAGATTGAGAATTAAGAATGGAAATGAGAGAATTTAGATGAAAATTGTGTAGTGTGGTGTGAATTTTTGGGTGTGGAAGTGGGGGTATTCATAGATGAAAATGTGTATTTTTGGGGGAAAAATTGAAAAATAAATTAAAAGTGGGTAGAAAACAGATATAATATTTTGGGAAGTGGGAAAATATTTTTTTAATATTTTTTTATCGGATTTTTTAATTAAAATCCAAATTTTTTTAAAAAAATTTTAAATTGCCAACGACTATGCCGTTGACCAATGGAAGGCTGGCACGGACGTGCTCGATGCATCGAGCAGCGCCGCACTAGCGGCAAGAGCGCAGCGGCGGACAGTCGTGCCGTGCCGTTGGCACGGACGGACGGACGCCGTCCTGCTCACCGCTGCGGATGCTCTTAAGGTTTCTCTTTTCATGGCATTCATGAATCATGTAACAGTTTTTTTGGTTTAACTATATCATTTTAGGAGTTCCAAATATTGCGTTTGGTTGGACTTTTACGCATAATTAGAATAAGCAGCAATTTTATACGTATCCTCACTAAATTGGCTTATTTCCAAAGTTACGGTTATCTAATCCTATCCTAGCAACAAACATATTAGAAGCCGCCACAAGTGAAACCTCTGTTCACCCTCGTCGACGCGATTTCTTCTCTACTCATCTGGCGGTGTCAACTTCGATTTCTCTTTGACGTGATAACAATCTCCATGGATGTGAACTAGCATATCACTCAAACAATGTCATTGAATTCATACAACGATTCAGTAAAAAAAATAATAATTAGGGATTCACCAACGAAATTAAGCTTTAGATACTCAGAACAAGGCTTACCTTGCTTGTTGAAATTAGGGATGTTGCCGGACGAAAATTGAGGAAAACGCGATGAACTTTTACAAGAAGAGAAGTAAAGCTCCCAAACGGCGTGCAGATTGGAAAAATTAATGAGATTTGGATCAAGATATAGGGTACTTAAAAGGTTATGTCAAGTTTCCTCATTTTTAAATATCGACTCCAGATTTGTAAGGTGGAGACTTGGGCAGTTAGCATAACTAAATTAATTAGGCGGGCCAGAGGCCATAATGCATGCTTTGCATAAACGGTAATCGGCAAACCAAACGTGTGAAAATGAAATGATGGTATTCCTTTAAGAAATATAAAGAAAATGAGTGGAATGTGAGTTTTATTGTTATATCGAGTATTAGTTTTGTAATAAAATGTTAGTGGAATGAATTAGTGAAATGTACTGTTTGTTACTTTATTATAAAAATGGAGTGGTAGTAAAATAAATGTAATAAGTATTGGTGGATGAATGAAAAAGAAAATAGTAATTAGTAATAGTCAAATGTGGGAGTAATTAAATTGTATTGATAAGAAGTCAAGTGGTTGTAAGAGCATCCACAACCGTGCTCTTGCCAGCGAGCACGATTGTGGGCCCGGCGCCACTATTCCTGCTTGCTCTCTGGCGAGAGCACAACACCCACAGCTGTGCTCTTCCGCAAGGACGAGCACAATTCAATTAAACAAAAACATTTCCATAATATTAAAATTCATTAAAAAACTACAATAAATATTACAAATTACAAATAAAATAAAAAAGACATAATTAAAATCCTAAAAATTAAAAATTACATAATTAAAATACTAAAAATTACATAATTAAACTCCTAAAAATTAAAAATTACAAAATTAAACTCCTAAAAATTAAAAATTACATAATTATTGGCTAATATTACCCGTGGAAGACTACTGATCCGGCGGCACTAACCCCAATTATTTTTGGAGACCCAATATCATGGCCTCGTGCGTTTAAAGTTGCGTGGGGGTCATAGTTGACCTATCGGCCATATTGAGTTGGCCTAAGAGCATCCACAGCGAGTTGTTCGGGGGTGGAGGTGGCGCATAGAGAGCGGGTTCGGCGCGACGGCGGTTGGCCGCCGCCTTCTTCCTTCATTGCGGTCGGCGTTGGGAACCGCTTGGTCCGGCGTCGGGGCTACCCAAGTTAGCTCTGGTGAGTTGGCTAGCCACTTCTTCGGAGCCGGCGTCGGATAGGGATACCGACCTTGACCGTTTGGAGGAGCGGCTAGAGGAGGATGTTACGCCTCCCATATACTTCGGGTGCATCCGCGTATCCTGCCAAACGTTGAGGTACTTGAACGACTTGCAGTTCATGGATTGGTAGGTGCTGAGCGTGGCATTGATGATGTCGACCTCACTCCGGCCGCTCCCGACATTCCGCTGTTCCTGGAGGAAATAGCCATTGAACTTGCCAATTTCATCATTGGCTCGGCCGATGGCGTTGCGCACCATACTCTCGTTGCGCTCGATTGTTCCCGACGGCCGATTTTCATTGTACCGGCGAGCGACGCGCCACCAAAAGTGCTCGCCGGATTGGTTCGTGCCAACCACCGCATCTTCGGAGATTTCCATGTACGCCTTGAACAATTTATCCATCTCCGCCGGAGTGTACGGTGTGCGGACACCTCGAGTAGGAGGAGTCGGAGTTTGGGAGGGGGCGGTCGGCCTAGGCTCCGGTGTCCACCCGTATCGCCCTTCGGAGGCACCTTGATCGTCGATTGGGTATGGCCGGTAGCCACCCGGAACGCCCAAACTTTGGGTTTGAGGAGAGGCCGAATATTCCGTTTCCGGACTAGGAAACGGTTGTGCACCGAACCATTCGGGGTTCCAACCGTGAGAGGACAGGTGGTCATCGCCTTGGCCGGACATTGTTATGTTGTAGGGTGGAAGAAAGATTGAGAATGGATATGAGAGAATGAAGATGAGAATGGATATGGGAGAACGAATATGAGAATTGTATAGTTTGATGTGAATTTTTGGGTGTGAAAGTGAGAGTATTTATAGATGAAAGTGTGTATTTTTAGGGGGAAAAAATAAAATAAAAATTAAAAAGTGGTAAAAAACGGTAATAAACGGATATATTTTTTTGGGAAGTGAATTTTTTTAAATTTTTAATCGGTTTTTTTAATAAAAACTGATTTTTAATAAAAAATATATTCAAAGGCAACGGCTATGCCATTGCCCAATCGCAGTTCGCCACGTGTCCTGCTCGCTGGCACGGCGCGAGCGCAGCGGCGGCGAGCCTCGTCCTTGCCAGCGGCGCGGACGGACGCGGGGCCCGGCGCCACCGTTGTGCATGCTCTAAGTATTTTACAGCCATTGATTAGGGAATGAATTGGCTTTAGACATTAGAAGGTGTATGAGTTTGTACATTGCCTTTTGTTTTGTACACTCGTCACAAATACCTTCCGAATCACATATGCAAGCAAACCCCACACTGCAATTTTTATTAACTTTTACCAATGAACACAACAAATTAATGAAACTGAACAACCGCAATCCATTATATTAGATCACATGATCCAGCTCACAAACTCCTTAATCAATATCTTATAAATATTTATAAAATTTTATATTTTCACTTATACTAATTGATTTGTACAAAGTGAACACAAACTCCCATTCTATCACTAGAGATTTCATTTCTCTCAATCCTCAAAACCAACAAGAAGAATCACGTATTCCAACTACAGTTTCATTTGCTCAAAACTCTCAATCCCCAAAACTCTCTCAATCATGCACCGCTGCAACAATGACATTGGCGAACAGCCAAAGGACGAAAATCGAAAAGATTTGGCCAGAGAATAGCAACGCACCGCTGCCAGAGAACAAGGAGAGACATCCCGTCACAGAAAACAGCGTCGGCAGCAGCTCCAGTCAGCAGCAGCACCCGTCTGCAGCAGCTCCCGGCGGTTCGCAGATCAGTCCCAACGACCGAATCGACGTCGAGATATTCCTTCAAGAATCCCTCCACCATAACCCTCGGCACGGCAATGAAGACCGCCTTCGTTCCTGTGATACCCGCTATTTAATTAACGTAGCTTTTAAGATTTTTTTTCCAAACTAAGGGATGCATGTCACTTCCTAGTTACCGTTAAATCCATGAAATCATAGCTCTTGTGTTTTGGCTGCCCGAGGAACGGCATTTTTTTTTCTTTTTGCGAACTATAAATGAAAAGGGAGCTAAGTTCGATTTAAGAATGAATGCGCGTTCGTTTATTTCCGTAAGTAAATGAAATACAATGCTAAATATTCCAAGCTATGTGCTAGCTTACAAAAAATACCTAATGACAGGAATAAAGGAAAGAATATACATGAGAAGTTCGGGCCCTAAGATGTCTTGAGTCTCATTTCCTGAACTAAGATGTTCGACTACTCTTGTAAAAAAAAGGGGAAGAGGGGAAGAGAACTACGGATGACCCTATCCTATTAAGCTTAGGGCCTCTCCTTTAGGCTCAGCCGGATCAGTAAGGTGGCAGCAAGTGCGATCAATTCTTATTTCCTGCCAAATACCAACAAATTTAAACAAGAAAATGCATAAGATATTAAGGCATTTAGTAAACAAATCAAGCAAGAATAGGAGGCAGCCTACTTTAATGGATGAAGACCAAAACTTACCTAAATAGGTAAGATAGAAGGCTGCATCTCCCTGGACACCACGGACTGCCGAGTGTACCAGATCAGAGAGGGAAAACTGCAGCATCCTGCACCCTAGCCCAACCGCCCCTACACCAGCTCGCACCTGCAATTTTCACAACAGAATTCAGTGGAATGCAGCAAGAGGGCAAACTGAAACTAGTGAAGCAGCAAAAGGGGGATGCAATGTCCATTAATACACGAGTACATGCCCTGCAATGCTGCAGGAGGATCAACCAACTTTGAACAGCCTAAGGGCCCCGTCCGACTGCACACACCAGCAGCCTTACAGGCTTTCAGTTACACCTCTCCTATATATGTTATACCTCCCTCGGTTCACTTCCTCCCATCACAACATTTTCAACTAGCAACCAGTGAGCTAGAGGGTGTGAGTGAGACCTCGTAGTGCAAGGAAGGTAACACCACCACCCTCTCAAACTCAAACTATAGTCACATCATCATGTAGTAACACCTCGTACTAGGAAACACAGCATAATAGTGATAAATGCTTCACAATACGGCCTATACACCACTTAAGCCACGCTAGAAACGAGAGAATCAGACTCATGCTCGATAAAACATAGGTCTCCTCATGCCAAGCTAAAACCAATAGTTCCTCTAAACATATGCACTAATTAAACCAAACCAGAGGAATCATAGCACAACGAAATCAACACCAGATGTAGTGAATGAAAATTTCCAGTCTTAAACGAGGATCGAATGGAACAAGGATTTCGCTAACTTAAGGTTTTAGCTAGATTAAACATAGGAACCTTTGATTCTTATTCAAAACCTCAACAAGTAGAAACTTAGCTACGGTCGACGGGCGGCTGGAACCTCGAGTATCACCGGGACTCGAAGGAGTCGACGCCTTTTTTTCCCTCCGCCGCGGATGAGCGACGCCAACGGCAAGGTCGCCAACGCTGAGCCGATGAGATGGATGGCGGACCGCTGGAAGAGCTGCGGACCGTGGCTGTGGCTGCGGCGGCGGCGACGCCGTGTCATCACCGGGAGCGAGGAAGTCCACGCGACGGCCCGACCCTGTTTCCGACGACCTTGTTAACCTGTGCCAACTCACTGGTGATGAAGCTGAGAAAAATGCCCATGTGAGTGTGGAATCATGTGTTAGTCAATCTCTAAATGAAGTCAAGGCCACGTCTGATCCCAGCATGTCATGTTGTCAAGTTATTCCTAGCTGGAAAGATGTGCTACTGAAAGGAGCAACCAATTTGGATAAGAGCTAAATCAAGAGACAGCTCATTATTTGTTTTGTATCTTTTTCTCTTTCTTCTAGTATCATCTGAGCATTGCTATGTATAGCAACGAGCTACTTTGTATGCATCAGTTTAGAAAAACACTTCCAAAAAGAATGCAATGCATACAAGTTTATTCATTTTGAGCTTGCTCTCTTCTTATGCTTTATTCATGCTTCTGCTGATTACCTTTTATGGTATCAGAGCCTAGGTTATCCTAGGTTCTGTAGCCTCATTTTTCTTGCATTGCTGTTTATTTCTTAAAAAAAGGAAAATGGCTGAAGTAGCAGGCTCTTCAACCACTGATGGAAGTGGTGCTGATTCAGTCCAAAATCCTATCCCCTTTTTATCCCATAGCCACCCCACTGCCATCAAGCTCAACGGTTCCAATTTTCTTGTTTGGAAACAACAAATCCTGACCACTATTCGTGGTTATGAGCTTGACTCATATTTGATGGATGATCAGGTCATTCCTCCCAAAATGATTCAAGGAGCAGATGGTTCATCCAGGCCAAATCCAGCCTTTCTTGCTTGGCGCAGACAAGATCAACTGCTAGCCAGCTGGATCCAGTCCTCTCTCACTGAGACCATCATGGTTCTCGTTGTTGGTATGGATACCACTCATCATATCTGGAAAGCTCTGGAGACGAACTTTGCCAACCAATCCAGAGCCAAGGTTATGCAACACAAATCTCAGTTGCAGGCCATCAAGAAAGACACTCTTTCCATGAGTGATTATCTCAGCAAAGTAAAGAGTATTTGTGATGTCCTCGTGGCCTCTGGTTGCCGTGTCTCTGAAGAAGATCAGATTCTTTACATCCTCAGTGGTCTTCCTCATGATTATGATCCTGTAATTGTCACTATCACTGCTAAAACAGATATTTACAGTGTCCAGGATGCTTCTGCTTTACTTTTAACCTTTGAAGCTCGGTTGGAGGATGATAACCCAAAGTTTTCCAAGGTCAATGTTGATGGCTCTGCCCCCTCAGCAAACTTAGCTCACACTTCTTCTGGAATGCGAAGGGATTCCTACTCTCAGCAACCAAGGAGTGATGGTGGTCGGGGCGCTGGTTTTAATGGCTTTAGAGGCCGTGGAAGACACTTTAAAGGAAGAGGTCGTCTTATCTGCCAACTATGTCAAAAGCCTGGGCATACTGCTGAAAGATGTTGGCATCGCTTTGAGCAGTCCTTCATGCCACAGCAAAATGCTCAGCTCAGGTCTCCTTCTCAACAATCACATCAGCCTCACCTACCTAGCTCACTGCCTCCATCAGCCAACGTTGCCCATACAAGAGGAGCTTCCAGTCATTACTCCCCATCTGAGTTCAGAGGAGTTTCCAGCCATTACTCTCCATCTGAGTTCAATACTGACACTTCATCATCTTGGTATCCAGATTCAGGGGCAACACATCACATCTCTAATGACCTTGCTAATCTCAATACTGCCTCTGAGTATAATGGAGGTACTGCACTTCACCTTGGTGATAATTCTGGAATTAAAATTGCTCATGTTGGTTCCTCAACTATGTATAGTCCATCACATACCTCATCTTCTCGTATTTTCTTCCTCAAAAATCTCTTGCATGTGCCAAATATTTCAAAAAATCTTCTTAGTGTCTCTCACTTTGCTAATGATAATCATGTGTTTTTTGAGTTTCATCCTACCTTTTGCCTTGTGAAGGACCAGGAAACCAAGGAGGTCATCTTATGGGGCACCCTTGAAAATGGTCTTTACAAGTTCCTCCTCCATAATTCTAGTCCAACTCCTTCTCATTCAATCAAGGCTTCTTCAATCAAGGACTCTTCATCCACTGCCTGCTCAGCCAATTTGCCTTTTTGTTTTACCACTTCTTGTAATATTTCCTCTAGTTTAGATCTTTGGCATAGAAGACTTGGGCATTGTGCCTATCCTACTGTAAAGAAGATCTTGCTAAAGTGTAATATTTCTCATGATTCAATGAAAATGGACAACCTTTGTCACTCCTGCTGTGTTTCCAAAAGTCATAAATTGCCTTACTCACCATCTGTCACCACTTGCTCTTCACCTTTGGAAATCGTTCACTCTGATTTATGGGGTCCAGCTCCTATAACATCAAGAAATGGTTTTAGATACTATGTTAACTTCATTGATCAATTTAGTCGTTTCACTTGGTTTTATCTACTTAAAACTAAGGATGAGCTCACCACTGTTTTTAAGCATTTCAAGTCCCTTGTTGAAACTCGGTTTGGCTCAAAGATCAAATCCCTTCAAAGTGACTGGGGTGGTGAGTATAGAGGTCTCACTTCCTATCTTATCCAAGTAGGCATCCACCACCGTGTCTCTTGCCCTTACACGCCTCAACAAAATGGCATGGCTGAGAGAAAGCATAGACACATCGTTGAGATGGGTCTTGCTCTCTTGATCAGTCTGGCCTTCCCTCCTCCTTTTGGGACGATGCTTTTGCCACTGCTGTGTACTTAATAAATAGAATCCCATCTCCTATAATCAGAAACTCATCTCCCTATGAAAAACTCTATAAATCTTTGCCTAATTACCTTGATTTAAGAACTTTTGGCTGCTTATGTTATCCACATCTAAGGCCTTTCAATAAGACTAAGCTAGATTTTAGATCTGAGCATGCCACGTTCTTGGGATATAGCTCATCCCACAAAGGCTATAAAGCTTTGCTCAACAATGGTAGAGTCATAATCACACGGGACATCATCTTTGATGAATCTGTTTTTCCCCACAAATCTGTCCCTCTTTCTCCTCATTCTCAAGTCATATCTCATGTTCCACAGGTCCCTCACCTTACTCCCATCATGTTTTCTGCTCCTCAGATTCCTCGATAAGTATCCCCCCCTCCTCCACCTCCTTCCATTCCTACATCCCCTAATGATACTCATGCTGTTGCTCATCATCATACTGAACTAACTCCTCAGAATTCCACATCTTCTACTGATTCAACTCCTCCAACTCCTGCTTTTTCTCCTGATACAACCTCTACTCCTTTATCTACACATGCCCCTGCTCCAACTAGACAGCATCACATGATAACTCGGGCTCAACGAGGCATCTATAAACCAAAAGCTTATGCTGTCAAAACCAAGTCCGAATCATCCTCCAAGCCTGATGAACTTCATCTTGTCATCCCTCATTCCGCCAAATTTGCATTTGCTATTCCAGTATGGAGATGTGCCTTGACTGATGAATTTCTTGCCCTGTTGAGGAATAAAACTTGGATTCTCACTTATCTTCCTCCCGGGAAAAATCTTATTGGTTGCACTTGGGTTTTTCGCATAAAGAAACATGCTGATGGTTCGGTGGCTAGGCATAAGGCCAGGTTAGTTGCTCAAGGCTTTTCACAAGAGGCCGGATTTGATTTTAATGAAACTTTCAGTCCCGTGGTGAAGCCCAACACTGTCCGAATCATGCTTAGTATTGCTATCTCTGCTGGCTGGCCTATTCGGCATCTAGATGTCAACAATGCCTTCCTAAATGGAGATCTTAAAGAGGAGATATACATGCGTCAACCCCCTGGTTTTGAGCAAGGCCCTCCTGGCATGGTTTGCAAGCTATCCAAGGCCTTGTATGGCCTAAAGCAGGCTTCACGAGCCTGGTTTATAACAATCCAATCTGCTCTTCTCAAGCTGGGATTCAGTCAGTCCAAGGCAGATACGTCACTATCCAAATTTGAAACCATCTACTTGTTATTGTATGTAGACGATATGCTTATCACTGGGAATTCCTCATCCGGCATTCAACGTGTTATTAATCAGCTCCATGGTCAATTTGCTCTCAAAGATCTTGGAGAGGTTAAGCATTTCCTCGGTATCGAAGTATCCAGAACTACTCAAGGGCTTCACCTATCCCAGACTGCATACATAAAGGAACTCCTTCAGAAAGTGAAAATGGAAGATGCCAAATCCTCTCCAACTCCTATGGTTTCTGACCTCAAGCTGAGTAAATCCGAGGGTGAGCCTACTATTGATGGTAAATTATACCGTAGTGTAGTTGGGGCTCTTCAGTACGCTCAATCACAAGACCAGAATTGAGTTATTCAGTCAACAAGGTAAGCCAATTCATGTCTTGTCCTTTAGACACTCACTGGAAGGCTGTTAAGCGAATTCTTCGCTACCTAGCTGGCTCTACTGATTATGGAATTCACATCACTGCTTCTTCCTCCAATCTATCCGGGTTTTCAGATTCCGATTGGGCCTCTGACATAGATGATCGACGCTCCACAACAGGGTATTGTGTATACTATGGTGAGAATTTTATTTCTTGGTGTGCTAAAAAGCAGAAGATTGTTTCGCGGTCTAGCACCGAGGCAGAATATCGAAGCTTGGCTCATCTCGTCTCTGAAATCACCTGGATTCAGTCACTTTTGTCTGAAATTGGTAGGCCACCAAAGGCTTCACCTATTGTTTGGGTTGACAATCTAAGCACTATTGCATTGGCCTCTAATCCTGTCCTTCATTCTCGCACCAAACACATCGAGTTGGACCTTCATTTTGTTCGGGATAAGGTGGCTGCTAGTCAGCTAGATCTTCGGCATGTTCCTTCTCTTGACCAAGTTGCTGATATTCTAACCAAACCGCTAAGCCAACAATTCTTCGCGAGGCTTCGTAACAAGCTCCGTGTTTGTTCCCTTGCCTCCCTCGAATTGAGGGGAGGTGTTAACCTGTGCCAACTCACTAGTGATGAAGCTGAGAAAAATGCCCATGTGAGTGTGGAATCATGTGTTAGTCAATCTCTAAATGAAGTCAAGGCCACGTCTGATCCCAGCATGTCATGTTGTCAAGTTATTCCTAGCTGGAAATATGTGCTACTGAAAGGAGCAACCAATTTGGATAAGAGCTAAATCAAGAGACAGCTCATTATTTGTTTTGTATCTTTTTCTCTTTCTTGTTGGTTATTTGCAGAATATTGTTACGAGTACGTGTCTTTCTTCTAGTATCATCTGAGCATTGCTATGTATAGCAACGAGCTACTTTGTATGCATCAGTTTAGAAAAACACTTCCAAAAAGAATGCAATGCATACAAGTTTATTCATTTTGAGCTTGCTCTCTTCTTATGCTTTATTCATGCTTCTGCTGATTACCTTTTAGACATGGCCGCGACAAGAGGCGCAACGACTGGCGCAACGGGGAGGGCGACAGCGTTCAATGTTTGCCTAGGGTTCGACGTCTCCCCCCCCCCCCCCCGATTTGGGGATTCTTCCGTTCAATTCAGAAGAGAAGTGGACGAGAGGAGGAGAGACGGAGAGAGATTGAGGTAGGTGGCGTGGGCGACGGCGGAAGCCTCCATGAGACGCGACGGGGGCGGCGGTTCGTGAATTTCGTCGAGAGAAGGGAAGGAGGTTAGGGTTAGAGAAAATGGAGGAAGAAGTGAGGGTGTGAGAGAGGGAGAGCGACGGATTGGGGGAGGAGTAGTAATTGGGCCACTGGTTGTTTTAACAAAAGAATAGAACTGGGCCACTGGTTGTTTTAATAAAATTTGGGCCTAATGTTATTTTTACTTTGAACCATCAAAATTTAAATCTAAATCCTCTGGAATATTTTAATTTAATTAAGTATTTAAATCCAAGAGGATTTAAATTTGAGAATGGACTTATGATAATTTAAATCATAGCATGAACCACTAATTAAACCATCAAATTTGTTTCATAGACCCTCCTAATGTTTTGCCAAATTAAATGATGGATAGCCACAATTTGATTTCGAGGAAATAAAGTTTAAGATGTTTGGAATTTAACCAATACACGAATAACCCGGAAAATGCCCAAATAAATTAAATCGCTTGATTTAATTAATGATTAAAGATTTCCTGGAATCAGGAAGAAAAAAAAGGGGAAAATAAAATTGACCACATGCTTTGGAATGCATGCACGCTAAATAAATAGTTACTTAAGTCTAATTTAAGTATACTTATTGTTTATAAAGGGACGTCGTCGCAAGACAAGTAAAAGCAAGTCGTGGAATGCTCGTTTGAGAATTTAAGCAAACGAGGTGGGTTTTTCTTTCAAAATGTGATTTTATGTGAAAACGTGAATATTTTGAATGAGTTGTCATGCCATGTTTTGTTTATGATTACCTATCTGTTTGCTATGCCAAGCATGTTAAATCGAATTCGGGTCCCAGTAGGGCCGCAAACCCTACTCGGACTAGTGTACACATATGGGACTGCGTGCTAGCTTTCGAGTTGGTCGGTCAAGTGACCGTCGTGGAATGTGGCCACATTCCTTGTTCACACAAGATCAGATATGGTGTGTTATGATATGTTATATGACTGCGCAGTCAAATTTATGAAAAGATAAAGGATTTAGTGACCGGGGAATTTATTTAAAGAAAAACTCCGTACTCACTCAAGTACGGCTGACAACTAAATGAGAAATGTTTTGGCACTAAGTCCACTGGGTATATCAAATACTCAACCTTGCATGTTGTTTTCTTAACGTGCAGGTTGATCGTGATCGGAGCGAGGAGGTGTTGGGAGAGACTCATAAATTAGTAGCTAGGTAGCTGATTTAATATGTCTCCATACATATTACTTCGTCTTGGAACCTTCCGCTGCATGTTTAAGCATTGCTCTAGCAAGATATTACACTTGGTTAAGTACTCTGATTTCAATTTGGTTGTACCCTTTCATGCTAGGACATTCTTCCCTTGAATTAATTACTCCTTATGACGAGCTTATGTTCAATGAGTTTAAATTTAGTTGCGAAATAGCTACACTCACTAGCACTAGGGGGTTGTGGTCGTGACAGATCCGGTCGAATCCAAGGCCCCAAAGACGTACCGATGGTTCAATCGAGAGATACAAGGCAAGATTGGTTGCTAAGGGATACACTCAGGTGTATGAAGTAGACTATGAAGAAACTTTCTCCCCTGTAGCAAAACTGGAGACAGTGAGAGCTTTGCTTTCAGTAGCTGCATGTAAAGAATGACCATTATACCAGTTCGATGTTACAAATGCCTTTCTTCATGGTGAACTAGAGAAGAATAAGGAAGTCTACATGGAGGTACCATTTTATGGAGAATTCGGGAATGGTCAAGTATGCAGACTGAAGAAGACCTTGTATGGATTAAAGCAATCTCCCAGTGTTTGGTTTGGAAGATTTTGCCAGACAATGTTCAAACATGGCTTCAAACAGAGCCATTCAGATCACACGATATTCCTAAAGGAAAGGGATGGAAAAATGACATGTTTGATTATCTATGTTGACGACATGATCATAACTGGAGATGATGTAGAAGAGGTCCAAAATCTAAGGAAAAATCTTTTCAAGGAATTTGAGATGAAAGACTTGGGAGCTTTGAAGTACTTCCTAGGAATTGAAGTGTTGAGAACCAAGCACGGAATATTTCTAAGGCAAAAGAAGTATGTACTTGACCTGCTAGCCGAAACGGGCCTACTAGACTGTAAGCCTGCTGAAACTCCGATGATACCCAACCATGGGTTGAAGATTGTGGATGGAGCTAAGCCTGCAAATCATGAAAGATATCAATGATTAGTAGGAAAACTTATCTATCTGTCTCACACCAGACCCGACATCATTTATGTAGTTGGGGTTGTAAGTCAATTCATGCATCAACCTCAAGAAGATCATATGGACGCTGCCATGAGGATTGTAAGATACTTAAAGGGGACAACCGGTTTTGGAGTGTTCTTAGAAAAAAAGGAAGACTTGGAGATTGATGGATACACCGATGCTGATTGGGCAAGCAATCCGGTGGATAGAAAATCTTGTCACTTGGAGAAGCAAGAAGCAAAAAGTTGTAGCTCTATCAAGTGCAGAAGCCGAATTTTGAGGAATCAAAAGTGGCCTGATGGAGATACTTTAACTTAGGAGATTGTTAACAGAAATTGGCTTTCTACCCACTCGGAAGAGTCAGCTTTTCTGTGACAATAAAGCTGCAATTAGCATTTCAGAAAATCCCGTACAGCATGATATGACCAAACATGTTGAGGTCGATCGTCACTTTATCAAAGAGAAACTTGAAAGCGGGATTATCGAGTTCCCATTTGTCCTATCCGAGGAACAACTGGCAAACATTCTCACCAAGGCACTGAGCCCTACAAAATTCAAAGAATTCCTTGGCAAGTTAAGTATCAGGGATACCGTTACTCAACTTGAGGGGGAAGGTTGGAAAGAGAGACAACATTAATATACCGCCCAACATTCATTATGGAGAGTTCCTAAGTGATGCAAAGTTCCTAAGCTTTGTAGAGTACCAATTTACATTATTGATGTACTAGAATATTCTCATTCACCCTATAAATACTAGGGTGATGAACATTTGGAACACAAAAGAAAATACAAACATATTTCTCCCTACTCTCGACATAAACTATATCTTACCAATCCTGCTATACCTCTCTCGATTACCATCTTTAAGAACTAACATAAAAATTTAGAATAAATGTAATCGAATTATGTTAAGATTAGAAGAGAAATAATTATAATACATAATTTAGAGTTGTGAGACTTATTTGGCATAACATGGATTGCTCATGAGATGTGCGTGAGCATGGGTTTCTGATGGTTCTATGCTAGGCTGTGGGTCTGTGTATGAATGGTTCAATTTGAGCCCACTTCAAACAAAGATCCCAGTCCAGCTGCGCTTCATTTCACTGATGGGCCAAGGCCATATTGAGTAGGGTCGGTCCGAGTAAGTTGGTAACTCTTGACTAAAAGTATAATTCTGAATTATTAGTTATTTTTCTATTTTTTTGTGTTAATTAATTGGAAATGTTATTATATTATTTTAATTTATATTATTTTCATAAGATATGGTGATGAAATGATTAGAATTCTAGGCTGAGAGTGGATCTATGTGACAAATTTTTTCGCCGGTGAATACAATTATGATTTTAATGATAGATAAAATATGTTTATAAATTTGTTGCGTAGTACCCCTTTAGAATGGATGGTTTAAAAATTAGATGTCCATGTACACATTGTGATAGATTTATTTGAACGGATATGGTGAAGGTGTTAGAGTTTGTATATTAGAAATCACCTTTCGAGTGATTGAATACTGTAAAACTCTATATTTTATTTTTCAATGGATGCAACAAATTATTTTTGTCATAATTGTCACGACCGCACTTCCTAAGGATAGAAAGCACGGTTGGTCGCGACAAATGAGGGAATTAAGAAGCGGGGAAGAAAGGGGAAATAATCAAGGGATACGACATGTTGATCAAAAGGCGAAATTCCATTATCAAATCAAAGTTTCAAATCACGAAGTAACATAGTGTGAATGACATAATTCAACAGAATACAGAAAACATCAAAATTTTAAAACTTGGCATAGCGGAAGCATTTGAGAGTTGGCTACTACTATGTATGAAGACACAATAGCAACCAAAACATTTATTGAATACTGTCTTTGTCCAAATGCTCAACATCCTCCGTCCTCGTCAACGCTCAACCTGCACATAGGGAAAATATATGCAGGGGCTGAGTACTTGATGCACTCAGTGAACTCATGCCCAAAATACATTTCATCAATAAAGTTATGTCAAGCCACCGTTGAGTGAAACTCGGGTTTTACTTTAAAAATGTCGAGAACACTAAAATCATTTCCTCATCATTTAAAAAACAATCATTTCTCCTTGATTTACTTAAGAAACTGCCATATCTGTTCTTTAGGGTGCCGTGTAAGGGGCCACTTACCACGAGCACGAAAATCGGCCAACCCGTTCGATGACTCACGGTCCTCATCGTGTACACTAGTCCGAGTAGGGACGCACCCTTGCTAGGACCCGAATTCGATTAAACTCATAGTAGGGACTCACTCCCCACTAAGAAATCATCAATATCAACATCAACATCAATCTCATCAACATCCTGTGAACGAGAATGTGGCCGCAAACTCGTTCACTAGACCGGCCGACCCAAAAGACGGCTCACGATCCCCATTGGTGTACACTAGCCTGAGTAGGGACTCACTCCCCAGTCAGACCTGAATTCGATTTCAATAGGTCTAGTAGGGACAACTCCCTTGCTAAACAAACAGATAGGCATTTTTCCAAAACAAAAACATGGCATGACATACCCTTTGCAAACTTTATTTTTCCTCAAAAACATATTTAAAACATAACTCATTTTTCTGTCAAGGTCGAACATCATCATATCACATCCACAAAGTTGAGCAATTCACAACCACTCAAAAGCTATCACTTTCACAATCAATTCACAACATATGACCATCACTTTCACACCTTAAACACATATATCACATCGTCATGGAATGAAATAATACTTGACAATCACACTTAGAAAGCAATTCATCACTTTAAAAGATGCTCAAACCGGATATAATAAATCGCAAGCTCTTGAAAATAATTTAGTTCGAATGCTCACAAAATACTTAGTTAGAAAGCCCACCTCAAAAGCTTAGAGTTTTCCTTAAGTAGCTTCTCGTTCCGTCTTTAGCGGCCGTGCGAACCACCTTTTTAGAAAATACATAAAGTTCACATCAAATCTCGGTAACGAAGGTATTTAAAATGCATGCACTCTAATTAAAATCCTTTAATTCATTTCCTCGGTTTTCATGCATTTTCGATTATTCGGCGGCCGCCCAAGGCGTCGCTTGCGGCGCCGGTCGGCCATTTACGCTTATAACTCCATCGTTGACTCCTCATAATTTTCCTCCACGATGTCGGAATAAATTCCCAAAAATTATTTAAGCGTATAATTAAATTATCACAACTATTTCTCTTCGCAATTATATTTATTTCGCACTTGGAATAATATTATTCGCCTTTCGAAATATTTCGGGATTTAATTAAATCATTCTTTACGATTTAATTATCGCCCCAACATCAAATTATTTCTCCACCTTATATCTCCATTTTAATTAAAAAGCCCCAAATGAAATAAAAGAGGGCCCAACTTAAATAAACCTCCAATTAAAATTAAAAGGCCCAAATCACAAAGGCCCAAATCCCTTTTTCCTCCACCATTTTACACGTCTCTCTCATCTTCTCCTCTTCCTCTCTTCTCCTCTTCCTCTCTTCTTCTTCATTTAAAATTTCCGCAGCCCCTCCCTTTTCACGTCGGAGCCGCCTGCCCAATGAGAGGAGTGCTACCGCCGAGCGTCGCTCAGCGTCGTTGTACTCCCGATGTCGCCTTCGATCCGTCAGCGTCGCCGTCGCGGTGGGGGTCCAGCTGCCGGCTTACTCAGCCGCTGCACAGTGCCGTCGGTGTGCGGTCGCTGCTGCCGCTGACCGCCACTGCTGCTCCGTCGCCGCCTGGAGTCAGCCGCCGCTGCTGCTCCGTCGACAGTTGCTGCTGCCATGAGAAGGAGCCGCTGCTGTCACCGGCAGGCAGCTTCCTCTTCTCCGGAAACACTCCGAACCACCCCGAATCAACCCGCAATTTAAGTTCCCAAAACAAAGTTAAGTTCTTTCGGGTTTTCGATTAAATACGGCGAGTGTTCGATTGATGATTACGTCTATTCAAGTTATGTGTTCAAATTCGTGTTTGGTTTATGTGATGCAAATGCTATGAACTAATGCTAACAGTTCATGATTCGGAAAAAGGGAAGAAATTATACCTTGGAACGTAAACTTGGGTGTTGAAACAAAAATGGAAGTAACTCCTTGAAACCTCTCGGCTCTTTCTCTGGCCCTCTTTCTCACAACTTTGTTTGAAAATGTAATGTGTGTATTGTGAGGAGTTAGGGAAGAGATTACATGAAGAAGTAATGGGTGACCTTTGGTTTCTAGGATTAATGGTGGAAGATGGAAGGATGGAAGATGGAAGAGTTGTAGACTTGGAGAGTCCACCACCTATTCGGCCGAGAGGGTGGAAGAAGGAAGAAGAAGGGTGTTGGGCTTGATCCCACATTTTGATTTAATTTGTTTTGGGCTCAATAGTTGCAAGCCCAAGTTTGTATATTTATTATTTGGCTAGATTCTTAAATAGTTAGGGCCCAAGCCATTTTTTTTGTAGATAACCATTTGGACTCTAATTTAATTTGAGAAGCCCAAAAATAAATATACGTACTTTATATTCTCGTATTTCTTTCGATAATTAAAATTCACGAAAAACTTTAATTAATTCGCTATCTTGTCTTCACAACGATTAAAATCGTCCAACGCAACCACTCAAATTTGGTGTTGTTCCAAATATAAATTCCTCCACCGATCCTTGATTTAAACGTGCCAAGTACTATAAAAAGTACGGGTGTTACAATAATGTTGTTATGTTTTACATTTAATGAATGTTTATTGCACATTTAAATGTATAAGCAACGTAACAAAGTCTAAGTCTTTGTTTCAGTAGACCAGTTGTGTGCGTCGTCCACTCTAAGGTAACACGGTCAGTTCTGAACAAAGAAAAATAAGAATTTTACAGCCTAGATAGGCCTAGACTACCTATCGTGAAAGTTGCAATGTCAGTCCACATATTTTTAAGCCTTACTGAAATAAGATGACATTGGTGTGGTATAGCACTGAATTGGATCTAACAGCAAGACGAGTCTTTATGCTATCTACTGAAAGACGAGGTCTTGATAATTGATAATTAATTTCTTAATCAATGTACGTTAGCATTGAGCATACAGTATTAATTATGCACTACTTTGACTTACCAAATGGTGCGGGTTTTTCGCAACCTAAGAATCCTAACATATTGGGTAGTGGTGATTAATATCTAGTGGTGCTAGGATTGCTATTATATTGAATTGTGCGCGAGGTGAGTCTC
The DNA here is from genome assembly GCF_004379255.2 of Salvia splendens. Lineage (NCBI taxonomy): Eukaryota > Viridiplantae > Streptophyta > Magnoliopsida > Lamiales > Lamiaceae > Salvia > Salvia splendens. Next base: position 10,510,058 of record NC_056042.1, read on the forward strand.
GTTTGATAACGTCCACAAGAGGAGCTCGAAACAAGGTTTTATTATTCGGAACATAGCTAGTTGGAGTTTGATTACTCTATGAATAATAAATAAGCGTTTCTTGCTAAGTCCACTCTTGGAGTTAATAATATGTTAATTAATTAAGTTCATAGCATATATTGATTAATTAATGGACGTTTCTATCTTAAGCACGGGAAATGAACGACAAACAAATGGAAACCCGGAATACTTGTAATTTCGGATTTGGATAGGCAGTGCAATATTACTGCTGTAGTGGCTGCTCATAATATTCCAATATAAGCTTATATTAAATTGTGGGTTCAATTTAATTAGTAAGAAGCTAATATGGGGAGACCATATCCAAATTCTTTCATAGATCCCTGACTGGGCCTAATATGTGACTTAATATAAATAAGAGAATAAAAGAGACAGAAAATAGACTTAATTACCATCATAATTTTCGTCCCCCTCTCTTTCTGGAAGAGAGATGATTTTTAGCTCCCTCCGTGAGCAGTTTCCGTCTTCTTTATTCAAGTCCTAGTATTCTGGTGAGATCAGCCCACACTGATATCAGTTTACAGTCCGGGAACCAGTCAGAAGATCCGTGGTTTAGTACTCAAGAGCTTCACGTGGAGAAGGCGCTAGCCAACTTCGATTCTTTGGAGAATCAATGAGGTACATTGGATAATTCCGTAGTAAGCATGTTTTAGGTTTCAATTACGCTAAAACATGATTAAATTCAAGTTATGAGCATGATACATGTGAGAATTATACGAATAGATTTTGTCTAAATAATCTGCTAAATAGATCAAGATAGTATTTGATCAATTGAATGCCACTGCAACCCCTACGGAAGGAACACCTTGTGAGGAATGAGTTTACTAAAAAATTCCTACGATTCGAAAGCGTCATCCAACACAACACCTACTGCATCCAGGTATTTCGAACCACCATTGAATCCATACCAATACATAGTGCACAATGCATGGAGACAAAAAATTAGTCACAATCCTTATCCAAATGTAATATTTCGAACAATATGTTCATCCTACCTACATCCGAAATACCCACTAAAGAATCGCAACAGTTCTAAAATGTATTAGAAGCGTCCCTGCTTGATTTGTTGGCGTGATGTTATTATTCCGAGTTATCAACAAAAATCACACAATTCTACCATTTTTACACGTCAATAATGAACTTATTTTAAATATTACTCATTATTGATAATGCTAAAAATGTGCAAATATATAATATAACATTATTAAATTAATTTTGTAAACTTTGTCCTTTATTACTCAAAATCATTTATCTTTAAGTTATTTACTTCATCTATATTGAATTTTATTGTGGAGTTCTATGACTAAAAATGCTAGAACAATTGTTGAAATAAATTACACAATTAAAAATCATTTATCTTTAAGTTAGTTACTTCATCTATATTGATTTTTTTTGTGGAGTTCTATGACTGAAAATGCTAGAACAATTGTTGAAATAACATTACACAAAAAATCATCTATCTTTAACTAATTTTATTGAGACCATTTCCAATAGTACTACAAGACTTAAAATGTAGTAGAATAATATCTCCAACAGTACTGCAAAATCAATTCTATTATAGGTTTTTTAAGAAAAAATACCTATATTTAAGTTTGCACTATATACCAAAAATATTTTTCAGATTTTAATTTATTGCATTCAAGTCCAAATCAATTTATATTTATCGAAATAGAAGAAGGGGAGGAAGAGAAATTAAAATACAGAGATAGAAAAAACTTACACAAAGAAGGCAACTGTGATACGACCCCACGTGGAGTACCCATGACGAGGTCCATTGCGAGGCGGCTACGTGAGGGAATCTCTACTTTTATTCAAAAGGCCATGTGGGATGAGTCGGAGAAGACGGAGGAGCACGCGGCGAGGATTTAAAATTATATGCTTGAGAGATTTGTTCCTCTTAAAGAGCTTTCCTATCCAATTCCTAGTTATAGGTTGCTTGAATCCATCAATTCTTAGTGAAGCATGAATCAAGTAGATGTATGCTTTGAGGATTGTGGTTTTCCTTGAAGACTTAGCCATGGATGCTTGTTAGTATGGTGTAAGTGCCTTAGTTTATACCATCAATGACGTTTCATCTCTTAATCCACATTATCTTTTGTTGATCTTACTTATTTTAGCTTAGATTCATTGATTATTGTTAGATTTTTGTTTTATTTTTGATTGCTTTGGAAATTGAAAACCATTTCACGAAAATATTGTTAGATCAAACATTATCAAAGGGTATCAATCTTGGGTTAATAGATCTCAATCTATATGGATCCATGTGGAGAAGAAGATGTCAAACAATAACTTAATTTAATTCTATTATTATTGGATTAGTTATTAATTAGTGGGCTGGCCCATATTAGTATAAGTTAATATTATTCAATACAAGGAAAAGGTTTATCTATTTTTCAATACACAAAAAGACGGTGTTTTGCTCCCAAATACAGAATCCAATTTTTATTAGTTAAATTATTACCTCATGTAGACACGTACATATAAATTTTTGGAAGACTATTGTTTTATTAGTTGAATTTATACTCACGTACATATTCATTAGTTAAATAAATATTATTTCTAAATTATGTAATTTATTACTCCATTTAATAAATAATAGATTTCATATATAATTATATTAATTTATAAATCTTATTATATTATTTAATTTAGTTTAAGTTATTGACAAAGTGCCATGGGTCAGTGTGTAATTTATATAAAATATATAAGTAGGAATGAAAAGAATAAAAAATAAGTGGGTGGAGAATATTCTTTTGGGTTTGAGTTTAATATAAATGGTTGGAGTAAAATCAATATTTAGTGTGACATTTACACTAAAATGAGTTTTGGTTTAGTGTAATGGTTGGAGATGCTCTTACACAACCATGAATAGCTGTCTTGAAGGAAAATTTGAGTGACGTCAGAGTGTGGTCGTTCTACAAATCAAATGTTTACCTGCATATAACTTTGTTTAGCAAGTTAATCATTTGATGGGTGGCGAGCTATTGAGGTGTTATCCGATGTGGCTTGTTTGGCGAAATATGGCTCTACCTCTGGCACAAATTCATGCTTGGTTTGTTCTTCAAGGAAAACTCAACACTAGAGAAAGACTATTTAGATGGGGTGTTGCTGGAATTGAGGATGACCGTTGCGCATTATGTAAGGAGGAGGTGGAGTCGATTGCACATATTATCTTCACTTGCAAATTTTCGAGTAGTCATTGGTACTTTTGTTGTGAGAGTTGGAATCTCAACATTTGCCTCCCAGGAGAACCAAGAGCATGCTTCCTTACTTGGACGGATCCTCCTTTCATAAAGTTTGACAAGAAGATGTGGGTGTCCTTGTTTTATGTTATAGCATGATCGATATGAGACCCTTCGAAACGAGGCGATCTTTCAGAAACTCAACCCCGAAGGTGATCTTTCAGAAACTCAACCCCGAAGGTGATCTTTCAGAAACTCAACCCCAATTGGGATAAAGAAAAGAAGCATCAATTTTGCGGCTTGGGTTTATGGATTAAAGGTCGATGTCCTATTTTTCCCTTTTCACCTAATCAGGTTTTAGAGGATTTAAGCGCTATTAGAAGGTGGAAAGAACCAAAGAACCCAAGAAAATACATGACTCATTGACTTTTTGGAAGTGGATTTGGTACGTCTTCACTCCTCCCCTCTTTTTTTGCTTTGGTCCTAGTGGTTTTGAAGGCGTTTTCCTTGCTGTTCTCGTTGTTTGGTATCTTGCGTAGTGGTGCTTTCATGATTGCTCTATGTTTTTGTTTTAGTTGTGCTTGTTTTGTGAGGTTTGTGAGGTGTTTGTTTAAGCCCATGACCTCTGTTTTTCCGCTTTTGTGGCGACTTTTGTTTTTTTTTTTCTTTTATTCTTTTGAGCTCTTAGCTTGCCGTTGTATCTTGAGCATGATTTGTATTTATCCAATATCACAAATTTATCTAGCGATGATAAAAAAATTACTCCACAATTATTAACGCTTAGACTTCTCTTACCTCGGCCACTAGCTACACCCAAGAATGTTTGAATTACAATATAGAAAAGATAAAGAACAAAGTATTTTTTTTTTACTTCAAATTATATAGAACCGATTGGGACATGGCAAATGCAGAATCTGAATTTTGGAATGTGGGGCCTACTCAAAGGGACCTATATATTTGTCTCCTTGTTTGCAACTTTGAATCCCCAAAGCTATGTTAGGAGAATCATATTCCAATTCCATCTCCGTTTTTTCCAATTCCCTCAAATTTGACTTTCGCAATTTTTGTTTGTTCCTTTTGGACAAATTATTTAAATTTCTGGATTCAAATGATTGTTTATTCTTGAAATTTTTATATATATATTGGTTATTCAACAGTTAATGAAAATGCCCATCTTTGGTCCTCATGTAAATAAGTTGACTTTATATGGCCGTGAAACAAAATATCAAAATTAAAGCTCATAAAATCTTATGCCTAAAAATAAATTTATGTTTCATATTTAATGAGACCGAATAAATATGAGAAAAAATAAATAAAGTATAAAAAAGAAAATATAATAAGAAAATATATAAAAATAGAAACTGAACTAATTTTAATACACAGATAAAAAAAATTAAAACTATTTTCATGGATATATAGAATATTAATCAAGATGGTATTAGTTTGATGTACTCCGGTCATATATTTACATATTTCCTTTGTTCAATTTGAGATAATCACATTTCCTTATTTGTTTATCACAATCAAAATGACCACTTTTTACCTTTGGAATAAAGTCTCCCTCTTTGCTCTCTCATCATAAAACTATTAAATTACTATTTTTTTCTATCTATTTTACTCCACGTAATAATTTCACATAAAATCATATCATTAAAATATGTGGTTATCTTAACTGAGACCGATAGGTAATCCCAAATTTGTGCGTTTAAATAATAAATTCATTACATTTATAATAAATTAGTTGCATGTGGAACAAAAAGAGATTTAAAATCATTTTCTATTGTGAGAACATGCATCTCTTTTCTACCGCTCGCGATCGCGATACGTACACTAAATAGCCAAGATGTATTGAAATGAATGAGAGATATATGTGTATGCCGTATGTGTGAGATAGAAAAACCGATCGAATTTCATATTGGGAACTTATTGCATCTCATGAATAAAAACTAGTTCCTTCAATGACATCCAATAAAATTGAAACGATACAAAGAAGATTAGCATGACTCTGCCTATGGATCGTGGACATAAATATAAACAATTATTATTTCGAAACTAGCAATCGGAGTTGTGGTGAAGGATGAAAGTTAGGGCTAGGAAAAAAATGATTCTTTTATTTTATTTTATTCTTGAAAAGGTTGGGTTTGCCATATATATGGCCATTTGCTGCTTCCAACAATTGTACTATTAATTCTGTATATCAATTATCTGAGCCATTTAAAATTTTCTTCCTTCTCAATTTGTCTATTGCATCCCACTTGAGATGGCGATGATTAGATTCCAATTTATTATTTATTTTGTTGCTTTAGTATAAAGTTGCATGTATATTCCACCCTTTTTGGGTAGCTTGTTTTTTGTGCCTCCATTCCTCCTTTCACCTTTAACTTCATTGAGATTAATAAAAGAATAAATCATGATTTGACTTCTATATAATTGTTTTTCATGATCTTAATAATAATGTAGATATTATAATATAAGGAAATAATAAAATAAAAAATGACCAAACCTTAACCGTGATAAACTAAAAAGTAAACTATGCATGGAAATGATTTATAACAATCTCTTTTTATTGTTTTATTATTTTAAAAAAATTACTTATTTAATTTGAGTAGTGCAAATGATCATGTAGTCATTTCATTGAAGATTGGTATAAAAAAAGTTTAAACAAGAAGAATAAAAATGCTTTACTAAAAAAAAGGAATCAAAATGCATGATTTTTTTACCATGATTTTTTGGAACTCTATATCGTTGATATTCATTTTTCCACTCTATTTTCTACCTAAATTGATGGGCTCCTAAATTAGTGGTCCTTGAGTGGAAAGCTGGCTGATGAGATCAAATAAGAAATTTACAGGTAGATTGGACGGTGATACGGTAATTTCTATAAAATAAAGATAAATGTATATATATGATGCCCTATTTAAATTCAATTAAATTATTTTATTATTAGTTATATTATTTTGTAGAATTGAGAAAATGCTATGGAAAATTTTGAAAAAAATGTCACATAATTTCGAGTTTGAATTGGATAAAAAGTTCATTTTTTTTCTTAAATATATAGACATTTAATTTAAAATTGTACTATTGTTTCAAATTTATAGAGTGATTAATATGTAATTTATTTTAAATTAATTAATATTTATAACCTGACTTTAATAGTACTATAAAATATCTAAAACGTTGTACACATTATCGATCTTAACCAACCAATGATCGTAATGATTTCATGATGAGATTTCATTATTAATTTTGTATAATAGTAACAACAAAGTAGAGACATTATGGGCCCAAATAGGTAGTGAAGGTGCACCTTGACCAGTCAATGTTTAAGTTGTTGTATACATGAAAATAATGTATTCTACGCAGATTGATCGTTGTTTCTTTCCAATCATTGCCGATTAAAATTCTGACCCGCAACATTACTAATACTACCCACGTAATTCTAAAAATTGTGCCACTTCAAGATTTTTAAATAGGATGAAATTTACTTTTAATAAACATTTGAGTAACACAAAATATTTTAATATTAATATTAATTTAACCTGGAAATGGGACTTGGTATATACTCCCGTCCCACAATAATTGTCACTATTTTCCATTTCGGTCTGTTCCACAATAATTGTCACACTTCATTTTTACCATAAATGGTAGGTAGGTCCCACATTCCACTAACTCAATTTACTCACATTTTATTATAAACCAATATAAAAAAGTGGGTCTCACATTCCACTAACTTTTCCAGCCAACTTTTTTTTACATTTTTTAAAACTCATGCCCACAATAAGAGTGACAATTATTGTGATGGAGTAATACATTTTTATTCTATAACTCCTTAGGTTTCCACAACTCATTGTTTTAGGCCTACAATATTTTTTACTACTTCTCTCAATTAAAAACAACACTGACAAAACCTCGTCTGTTCTTAATAATAAATGAGGGTTGTAGATGTTGTTTAAATACAAACAATAAATAACTGAAAAATTAGAAAAAAGCAACCACTTACACACCCTACAAGAGAGTTGCATGTTATACAGTGATCATGGACGGAGCCACAAATTTTATATAGATGAGACACAAATACATATAAAAAGGATTAGAGAAGTGACATATATAGGGAATATTTCAAAAAAATTTAAAATTAATGATCAAAATATTATACATGATTTTTTTGAGGTGGGCATTGCCCCTAATAGATCCGTCCCTGGATGTGATTGGACGAGGATCGAGGGGGAGGCGCGTGAGCCTTCGCTCCATCTCGTGACGTCCTTCACCAAAATCCACTTGCAATGCGTCTCATATTGCGAACACTCTCAATTCATGAATTAAATGTATTGCGGACGCTCTCAATTCATGAATTTTATCTAATGCACTATTTTTTAAATAATTTATTTATCATATTGTATATCATCAACATAGTTTTTTTTAACATGACACCTAATTGAAAAGGATTGAAACACCTAATGTGATGTATTTTTCACCTTGCCTTTTTGAGTCAACCACGTTGGGGGACAAAACACATTCACGACTCAGAGAAAATATAGCAAAGAAACATGCCTGCAAAACCTAATTCTAATTTCAAATGCACACGTTGCTTGCTAATTAATAGGAGTACTATTTGTTTTTCTTCCAAACTTATTTATTTATTTTCCCTTTATAATTATTCCACGAGGACAATTAGACAACGACTCCCAATCTACATGCCTTTACTATTTTCCATCATAAAATTTCAATAAAGGAATAAAAATAAACCCCTGAAAATTAAAAAGAAAAAAAGAATAAAGTAGTATATCTTAAGTATGTCAATTCAATACGAATTGGACACGACCCCTACCCATTAAATCCAAGCCGTTGATCTTAGTGATAAGGCTTCATCAACGGCGAGATCAATGCTTATTCATTCTCTCCACACACATCGCAAAAGTAGAATACCACTTCATTGATACCATACTAAAACAAAAATAAATAAATATATATACATAACAATTTTTTTCATTTAATAAAAAAGAGTTGCATATTCATTTGCATTTCATTTCAATTGAATTTAACGTGCATGAACATTTCATTTTCGACCTATTTAAACAAGCTGAAATCATGGCATTGAATCTCAACAAAACACCAAAGACAAAAGTGAGAGGGTTTTGTGCATCATAGTCTTTGGCTAAAAACAAATCTTGCGATAAAAAGAAAAAAATGGTGCCACCATCTGATGCTTTATCCGTCGGAAAACTGACGCCGGCCCTCGGGTCGAGGAAGGCATACGTGACTTTCTTGGCCGGAACCGGGGACTATGTGAAAGGGGTGGTCGGTCTAGCCAAGGGTTTGAGGAAGGTGAAGAGCATCTACCCGCTGGTCGTGGCGATCTTGCCTGACGTGCCAGAGGAGCACCGTGAGATCTTGAGGTCCCAAGGCTGCATTGTCAAGGAGATCGAGCCGGTCTATCCACCGGCCAACCAGACTCAGTTCGCCATGGCGTATTACGTTATTAACTACTCTAAGCTTCGTATTTGGAACGTAAGTTATCTTTTCATGCACACGACGAAACTACTAATTGTTAGTATTAAGTGTACGACTTAGTGTGCGTGAGTTGGCCTAGTGGTTGATGTCTCAGCCAAATGTCACTGTGACACAATCTTTAAATTTATATTCATCTGCCTATAAAAAAAGTACTGACTTAGGAAATATTTATATTTTATGAATTAAAATGCTTTTTTTGGTTGGATATTGTTACAAATCTTGAAACACAAGTCTTCCCTAACATATGCATTTGATTAATGACGTTTGGTTGAAAATCTTTACCTACTAAAGTATACACTTTGGAAAAGTTTGATGCTTATTAAAGTGATGGCATAGTTGTTTTCCTATTCTAAAAGTAGGATTTGTTTGAAACACTAATTTGTGTTCAAAGGGTGTAATTGGTCATCTATGTGACTACTTTTAAGATTAATCAACTTCATAAATATCTAACATCTATGAAACACAAAATCATGACACCTATTTACCATGATAGGAAATAGTATATATATGAAGACAAAAAAGAATTCGAAAGATGTCATGCACCTAGAAAACACCTCAATCAAGACAAAAACAATTAGGACAAAAGAAGGCAACAATATCATTAGCCAAAGAAAACTATGTTGTTATCCTCCAATTTCATATGTGAATTAACTAACTTACATAGCTTCTTTTATCCAATTTCTTGATACATACATTTTGTTTCCAAACAATTACAGTTCCTGGAGTATAGCAAAATGGTGTACCTCGATGGAGACATCCAAGTTTTCGAAAACATCGATCACCTCATGGACACCCCAGACGGCTACTTCTACGCCGTTATGGATTGCTTCTGCGAGAAAACATGGAGCCACTCTCCACAATACGCCGTTGGGTACTGCCAGCAATGCCCTAACAAGGTGACCTGGCCGGCTGAGATGGGCCCCCCTCCCCCGCTCTACTTCAACGCGGGCATGTTCGTGCACGAGCCAAGCAAGGCTACTTATGAGACCCTCCTCGAGACTCTCCAGATCGCCCCCACCACGCCCTTTGCAGAGCAGGTAAACAACATTCCCATCACTCAGACCCCAAGTTTGATTCACTCAATAGACTTTGAGTCAGTTCGTTTATTTATTTGCACTGCAGGATTTCCTGAACACCTTCTTCAACCCAATCTACAAACCTATCCCGCCGATCTACAACCTGGTGCTCGCCATGCTGTGGCGCCACCCTGAGAACATCGAGCTCGAGAAGGCCAAAGTTGTCCACTACTGTGCCGCGGTAATTGCATCTTCACTGCAAAAAAAATGTATCTTAAAAAAATTGAGACGCAATTGAGACGCAATTACTAGCATTTGGAAAATTTTAAAGATAATCATAATTTAGGATGCAAAAGAAAGCGACCTAAGTTGAGGGAAAATTATCTCAATTTTTAATTTTTTAGGACGTTTCTATTTGTGTCCCCTAATTTTGTTGGGACACTAACAATAAGGACACTTATGAAGCGTTGGTGGTATAATTAGACACACAAATTAGCGTCCATAATAGCATTAAAAGTGTCATAATCAATTTTTTTTTCGTTGAAGTGCTTTTAGGTTAAAATGATATTAAAAAACGTATTAGTAATTCTGTTAGCAATTGAAACTGATATAATTATCCCAAATCGGTGTACAAAGAGAACTGAAATCACTGTATAAGTCTCGTGAGCCTCTCCTCCTATCACCAGTTCGTTTTAGGATGGAACGCATGGATTTTATCAAATTCTCATACGAAATTGTTTTCAGGGGTCGAAGCCATGGAGGTACACTGGGGAGGAGGCTAACATGGATAGAGAAGACATCAAGATGCTGGTGAAGAAATGGTGGGACATCTACAATGACGAATCCCTCGACTACAAGCCGGAGGAGGAGGCGGATGAATCCTTCTCCAAGCCATCCATCTTGGCCTCCCTCCCTGAACCCGCGGTTTCGTACGTCCCGGCGCCCTCCGCTGCCTAAACAACTACTATTCCTACCTCTCTATGGCCAACTTAATTTGCTTGTTTTTCGTGTAAGAAATATCCAAGTTTGTCTTGTGTTTGAATGTGTAATGTAATGAATTAAACTAATTAAGCAGTATTGGAATGTAAGAGTTCTACTGCAGTTATTATGAAAATATCTATTTTATTCAACTCTATTTATCATCACAAATTATCACTATATTTCAGCTTGTTTTTATAGCCACGGATTCAATATAAATGTATGAGCTTCTGTTTTTAAATATGTTTTTGTAAGAACATTGTCATTCATTACACGTAGCATCTAGACACATCTAATATGAAAAAAAAACTAAGCATAACTTTGGAAATAGTTTTTGTTAGAATTTAGTAACGGCTGTTATTTGTTCCGTTTATGAATATTTTAGCCAACAAAGAAACAAAATGAATTTGGAAGTATCCAATTTTGAATTTCATGTGGTCGAATTGAAATTCTGGGCATGAATTAGACCTTGCCATATTAATCATGCGTGAAGAGAAAAAAATTGCTGTCCACAAAAGCTGGTTTTTGTTATTGTATTGTTTTGGTCTAATTCCATTTAATCACTTTTCTTCATACCTTCACATAAATTAATTAATTAATCAATATTTAACTTTTATTAGTAATTTATAGTAAAAGTAATGATATCAATAATTAATACTCCCTGACTCCCTACATCAATAAAAAAATTGTCATATTGTGGACGCTGACTATTTCTAATAAGATTGTTGTTAGTGCGAGTTGAACTAAAGTCTCACTTTAAATATGTAGTATAGTTAGTATTGTCAATTGTGTGGACTCTACCACTGTAGACAAAATGTTAGTTCTTTTTTCTTGTGGAAGAAAAACATTGTGGCACATTTTTTTTATGGAGGGAGAGAGTAAATGATGTGAACCCGATGAGTTGATTAGGGCCCGAGAGCGAAGACAAATTGAAGGCAACCCGATGAGACGAGTGGTCTCCAGAGGGGTCTACTCGACCGAGTGGCTCCATACCCGGAATGTCGATCGGTCGAGTCAAAGTGGCTCAAGATATTCCATAGGGGTCTACTCAAACTCAACTGAGTGATTCCACACCCGGAATCCACTTAGTTGAGTCATCCGTCCGGAATTGTGACTTTCTCCCTAAGAATTCCCTATTTTACTCTGTTTTAGCCCCGACTGCAACCATGCTAGAGGTGACAATTGCATGTTCCTTTTTGAGTTCCCAGATTTACATGGTAACAACTAACAAGAACGAACGTCTATCATTTGCCTTTTTGTAGCAGTTCATAGATGATTCCTACTTTCTTATTATCATTCACTTAAGTGCGCAATAATACTTAATTAGTTTTGCACAATTATCCCACATCGGATATGCAAATGAAGTTATCTCCAAAAACTTCCCGCCATAAGTGAGCCACTTCTTTTGACAGAAGAATAAAGAATTGATATTTAAAAAGTTGAAGTGGAGAGAGTAAAGTATGAGAGAGGGAAAAAGTAGATCGGGTAAAAAGAATAAAGTAGGTGGAAAAAAAGTAAGAGAGATGATTTTTTGCTTTAAATTGGAAATGACTCACTCTCGAAAAGTAAAGTGACTTGCTTATGGTGAGACGGATGGAGTATAAAAGAAGAGGTTTGTCGATGTAGAAGCCCGTACCTTTCTCGGCCTGACTAATATCTGTTCTTATTAATTTAATATCTGATATGTGGGTCATTGGCTTATACGATATTAAATATATTTTTTGATGGGCAAGGTCCATCATAGTAACTTACTACTTGGGTCTTAAAACATTGCCTGGGTCTTCAAGCGTTGCCCATGCGTTGCACTACACTACTGCACGGCCTTGCGCACCACACTATTTCAAGTACAACCATTACATATTTTGATATTTTGATTTGTAATTATTTTCAACAAAATAACCGTAATGGTTTTATACATTTAATACAAATCAAGCAGTGGATAATGTTATAAGATTGCCTGTGGTTCAAAAAATCGAATCTATTTTCATGTACATTTCTCGTATAGAAAAATGTTGCATTGATAGCAATAATGAAACAAGAAGGTGGCCAATAGAGCTTTTAATTTATGTGTTTCTATTTACTTTATTGTTTTGGAATTGAATGTAGTTAACTAATGTTGGAGAAAAAATACTGAAAAATCGGGGTTAAGCAAAAATACTGAAATACCACACTTATCGTATTGAAAGAAGATATTGCCAATATACTGATTTTGGGGTATTACCGCCAACTTTCAGAAAAACTTTTTGGCGTACTGTATGATACTGCACCAAAATCTCAGGTACGGTAATAATATCAGTTTTCCTATACCGCGGTATTTACTTACCACGAATATACCGAATTGTTGGTGTAAACTTAGAAAAGACGTTGGTATATATAAAGAGAGTTATATAATAATTATATTATAATTAATATATCTATAAGTGCGTGAGGTATACCACGTATACCTTAAATCTCTTAGCATAAACCCAAAACAAGTGCATTTATCCCACATCCATTTACAAAAGAAAAATTACGAGAGGCTAACTTTTAATATTGATATGAAAATTGCACAAGTAGTGAGGACTAAAGGCATTAGGATTTAACCAGTTGATCCGTTTTTCTTCCTTAGTTAGCCACTTTGAGCCCATACACTCTTACCCATTCTTTGAAACCTTAAAACCAAAAACTTTCGTATCACATGAGGGAAGAGGGTCAAGGAGATGAAATTTATCAAGGGGAACAAAAGGGGATAGCAATAGAATAAAAAAAATTAGAGGTAGTTGGGTCGATCAAGTTAGACAATCAGGTTGATCATACAAAAAAATTGAGAAAAGTTTTAAGAAAAGAAAGGGGTAAGAAATAGTTGCAACCTGACCCAGGAAAAAAATAAAATAAAGCCGAAAGTTATAAGGCTAAGGGTCAACATTGACCGAGAAGGAGCATCAAGTGGAAGAAGAAATAAACACCCCAAATTTGATCCGGCAAGTTTAGTCAAATCTTTGGCTTTTTGACTCATGTGATTTTCTCTTTCATGCATCGGTTTTGGGGGTAAAACATATACTACTTGATCGGTTTATCGCGCAAACAAGTGTTAAAATGTGCAGAAATGCTACTTGTCCAAGGCAGCAAGGCCGAACTAATCAAGCACGTACAAAAGGCGAAAAAGGCTAAAAATCGGGGGAGTTGATCAAGGGGCGAGGTCAAGCAGTTAAAGTGGGGACCGCTGGTTTCTAGAAGGAAAACGTGAGTAAATGAGCTGGATGTGGCGCACCATTCTGTTACCCAGGACGACGTTCTAGAAGGGGACACGTGCCAGCTTGTGAAGACGCCAGGACGAACCGATCAGAAATTTGTTATCCAAAAGCGTCGTTATTCTAGAAGAAAGAGCACGTAGCAATCAATGAGTCGCTCATCCTCTGCATGAGTGAATATTCCCTGTCAAGATCGTTATCCAGCTGGAGGCCGAATCGAGCTTATAAATAGAGGCTGCGCCACCACAAGAAAGTATCCGAGACTTTACTTTCCGCCTAGTTTAGCTTAGTTTAGCTTAGTTCAGCTCTCTAGCTTAGTTTAGCTTAGTTCTGCTCTCTTAGCTTAGTTTAGTTCAGATCTCTAGTTTAGCTTAGATAGCGTGGTTAAAAGGGCGACCGAAGGGAGCGCTGCAGAATAACCATTTCTGTCGGCGTAACTTAAGTTTCCCGCTAAGATTCTTCTCAGTTTACCGCTTTCTTTATTTTTGAAGTGTTAGCTTAGTTTATTTTCACGCTGTAATCGTATCATAGTTTAATCGAAGTTATTCTCTCTTTTAAATCGCGCATTTACTTTTCTATTATTATCTGCAATTTACTTGACCCAGTGTTTAAATTTTCGTTGATCAAGCTAGCTAGTTTGAATTCTGCCTAGATAAAAACCGTAGTTAAAACTCCCAAGTTAAAGCGTGGCAGCAGCCAACCCCCCTGTTCACTACTCACACACTCGACACACCAACTTCTCTGTGGGATCGACCCCGAACTTGCCGCTTTACTGTTAAAATAGTGCGAAATCGGAAGTTATAAATATTATCTTTGGCGCGTTTCGGTTCGAGGATTGATTCGATTAAGTGGCAACGACAATTTACTAATTGGTCCAACCGATTCAGTTATCCTCCATATAACTTGTTCCAATCTTAATCCACGCGTTTCCGAGCCCGCCATTATAATACTTATATAATATTTCGTCTATTCTATTAGAAATGAAATATTTGCTTTTTTGCATGTGATTTTATATAGTACTCTCTCTGTCCTAATAAATATGAAAGTTTGCTTTTAGGCACGAGATTTTATGCAGTATTGTTTCGTAAGTTAAAGAAAAAATAGTAAAGTAAGAGAGGGGGAAAAATAGAGATAAAGTTATTTCTATTTTAGAAAACGTTTCATTTTCAATAGAACAATCAAAAATGGAAAACGTTTCATTTTTAATAGGACAGAGAGAATATTATTTTATGAGTTATTGAAGCAAGCATAAAATAAGAGAGATAAAAAAAGGTAGAGATGATGTTGTTTTCATTTTAGGAAATATTTCATTTCAACCCAAAAAGGAAAACACTTCATTTTTAGTGGGACAGAGGGAGTACTTACGAACGAGGCTAGAATTTTGAACGCGTGCATCCAAATAGTTTTCTTAAATTATAACTATATAATTTTTGTATAAAATAATTTAATTTTTTATAGTACTCCTTCCGTCGCCGACTAAGTTGGGCCACTTCCTTTGGACAGAAAGATTAAGAAATTGTGTTAAGTGATTTAAATAATAATAAAATAAAATAGGAGAAAGGAAAAAAGTTGGAGAAATAAGAGAAAGTAAAGTAGGTGATGGAGTAAAGAATGATTAGATCTTTTATTTTTTTGTCGAAAAAGAAAATGATTCAATTTTGTTGTTAAATCCCAAAAAAATATGACTCGACTTAGTTGGTATGAAGGGAGCACTATAAATTAGATAAATAGATTTTGCATAAGATAAGACATCAAATCAAGCTATCACAAAACTTAATAAAATTTATCCTCGCTCCATCCGTGGAATGTTGTCTAATTTTATTTCGGTTCGTCCGCGAAATGGTCCACTTTGTTTTTTTCCATTTATGATTAATGAACCACAATTTTCACTAACTTATTACACTCACATTCTATTATAAAATCAATATATAAAATGCGTGACCTACATTCCCTTAACTTTTTCCACTCATATTTCTTAAAACTTGCGTTAAGTCAAACATGGACAATATTTAGCGGATGGAGAGAATAATGTGTTTAGTGAAAATTAAAATATTTATTTAATAAAAAGTTATTAATATGAACAAACCTAAAATACATTAATATATACAATATTGATATGCTCCCTTTGTTCCCCAACACGTGTCCTACGTTGGCCCAACACAAATTTTAAGAGATATAAAGAAAAGTAAGTTGAAAAAGTTAGTGGTATATTTGAGTATTATTTTTATATATTAATTTTATAATATAATATAAGAAAAAATGGGTTAGTGGAATATAAACTTTATTATTAAAAATAATAAAAATGAAGTGAGATTAATTAAAAACGAACCAAAATGAAAAACTATAATTTGAATGAAGGAAGTACTCTTCTTGGAGACAAACTATATAATTATAAGTTATAATCCATATACTCCTTCCGTCCCGCACTACTTGCATTTATTTCCTTTCTGGGCGTTCCAAGTTATTTGCACTCTTTCCATTTTTAGTAACAATTTATACCTACAGCCGTAATTGTTGACTTTGTCTATCACTCAATCCTTTATCTTCGTGCCCAAAATGAAAGGTGCAAGTAGTGCGGGACGGAGGGAGTAAAATTTAACCACCATATCCTAAGCCAAAGGCGGCTTCTCGAGTAAAATTAGCTTTACAGACATTCGAGACCAAAAAAATTGACGTTGCTTCTCGGAAAATACCATTAATATCTCCCACTACGAATAATCAACGCTAAATCATTAAAAAATACCGTCGCCCCACTCTCACCCAAAAAATCATTAAAAGGAAGGAGGAATTCATGAGCAGTGACAGTGAGAGTAGTGTTTCAAATAATACAATAGAAAGAGAGTCGAGAAAATAAATTTTAAAAAAATTATAGGAAAATGAAGGCGTGGTCTACAAACAGTATGGTGGGCCGGAGGTGTTGAAGCTGGAATCCGACTTGGCGGTTCCGGAGGTGAAGGAGGATCAGGTCCTAATCAAAGTGGTGGCGGCGGCGCTGAACCCCGTTGATTACAAGAGGCGCGGCGGCGCATTCGGTGCCTACGATTCACCTCTTCCTGTAAGTAATTAATATATAAACGTTTCTTCAATTCAAATTCAATTGATTAGTACAGTATTATATATTTATGATTAGAAAAAATGATGTGCAGATTATTCCCGGGTTCGACGCTGCGGGAGTGGTGGTGAAAGTTGGGAGCAAAGTGGAGAATTTTAAGAAAGGAGATGAAGTGTATGGAGACATCAACGATCCTTATGCTGGAATGAAGCAGTTGGGAACTCTTGCTGAATACACAATCACTGAGGAGAGGTTGTTGGGTCTCAAGCCTAAGAATATTAGTTTTGTGGAGGCTGCTTCTCTTCCTCTCGCCATCCAGACTGCCTACGGCGGCCTCGAATCCGCCAACTTCTCCGAGGGCAAATCCATCCTTGTTCTCGGAGGAGCCGGCGGCGTCGGATCTCTAGTCATTCAGCTTGCAAAGCATGTGTTTGGTGCTTCACATGTTGCTGCCACTTCCAGCACTCCCAAGCTCGACCTTCTCAAGTCTTTGGGGGCTGATTTGGCTATTGATTATACTCAACATAATTTCGAGGATTTGCCTCACAAATATGACTTGGTTTATGACACTATTGGTAACATTTTAACTCATATATTCAATTATAGTAGTACTATTTGAATATGATTTCCTCTACTAATTAAATTTAATACTAATTCCGTACTTCATTATTTATACTACTCTTAATTAGGCCAACCGGATAAGGCCGTCAAGGTTCTCAAGGAAGGTGGTTCTGCCGTGGTCGTTGCTGTTGGCGTTGCTGTCGCGCCCCCTGCGTTTGCGTATTCACTCAATGCCAGCGGTGAATATTTGAAAAAGTTGAACCCCTATTTGGAGAGCGGCAAAGTGAAGGCCGTGCTCGATCCAAAGGGACCCTTCCCTTTTGACAAGGTCGAAGAAGCTTTTGCGCATATTGAGACCAACCATGCTACCGGAAAGGTCGTCGTGCATCCCATTGCTTAGGATTTCGGAACTACTTCTACCATTATTATGTCTTTTCTCTTGTTCAATAAAAACAAACTCTATATATGTTGTTTTCTTTTCTTTTCTTTTTTTTTTGCCGTAAGAAGCTATATTGTGTTTCCTGAAATAATGCTTTTATTTTTGTCGGAGTACTTTCACTTTCAGTGTTGTAATAAGCATATATAATGTTTGATAAGTGGTCATCACTGAAATCATAATTAGTGAATTTCGTGGACACTGAAATTCATATTCTAAGTTTCTACCAAAACATCTTGGTCTTATTTATGTGCTTTAGTCTATCTTGCTCGAGCAAGACTTAAGTTTTGGGGATGTTTCATGGTATTATGATTACAAGTACCTATATAGCTTGAAGGGAGAGGGTAAAATGATGGAATGTGGATTCGAGTGAAAAAAGAATATAAAAATCGGCTCCCAACGGACTAATGGGTTTGCACCCTGCGAATTCAACGTACCGCACGGTGTTAGGATCTTTCTACCGATTGAACTCACACAAACAAGAAATGTAAAGCACTCTCAAGCGATTACGTGTTTCGGCAATGGTTGCCTACATCCACGGAGAAGACTAACGAAGTTTATTGATTCACACTCTCAAGAAGATGATCCTCGCACATACAAATCGATCGCTCTAAACTAATCACAAGCAAGAGCTCATAACCCTCAATTCTATGCGTGTGTGTTGTGTGTCTTTCTCTCTGCCTTTTACATGATCAGAGCAAGCTAATATATGAGAGTACACGAGGGAAAAACTAACTAATCTTCAAGGCTCCAAAAATCAGTTATAACCGTCAATCTCCAACGGCTCTTTCAGCTCAAGAAACGATTTATTTCTTGATCCCTTATTTTGATCCCAACGGCTCCCAGCTGCTTCAGCTCACCTTTTAGTTCATGATTTGCAAAGGACACCAACTCACAAATCTCCACCTTGACCTTGCAAAGCATAATTCAACATCTAACTTCCTTCTCAACCTTGTTACTAAACTCTAGCACTCCACAACTTCCACCAATTCCAAGCAATGTCTAAACTTGGAAACTGGTAAAGTCTTTGTCAACATATCAGATGCATTCTCCTCGGTTGGAACCTTCACAACATCTATTCTTCCATTCTGAATTTCATCACGAATGAAATGCCTCCTCACATCAATGTGCTTAGATCTTTCATGGAACATCTGATGCTTAGCTAAACATATAGCAGAGTTGCTATCACATTTGATCTTCACTCCCATCTGCCTAACTCCAAAATCCTGAAGAATACCCTGCAACCATTTTCCCTCCATTGCAGCTTCAATCAATGAGATATAGTCAGCTTCTGTTGTAGATAATGCAGCTACAGATTGCAATTTGATTTCCAGCTTACAGTTGTGCCAAATAATGTGAAAACATATCCACTTTGAGACTTTCTGTTATCCAAATGTGCTGCATACTCTGAATCATAGAATCCCTCCAATGCATCATCACCTTTAGACCAGGCTCCACCTCCAAAATGCAACCCAACATTCACAGAGCCTTTTAGATACTTCAAAATCCACGTTAAAGCTATCCAATGTTCTTTGGCCGGGTCTGACATGTATTTGCTGGCTACACTAATTGCATGAGCCACATCAGGCCTTGTTGACAAATACAGATTTTGTATGTTTTTAAGGACTAGATTTGACTTGTTTTAAATGTCAATAATGAAAATTATGTTCTTAAATTACATATGTTATACTATTGGTATTTTTGACGTGTTTGTTGATAAATGAGAGAAAAAGATAGAAAAAGGTAAAAAAAAAAGGCCAAAG
The DNA here is from genome assembly GCF_004379255.2 of Salvia splendens. Classification (NCBI taxonomy): domain Eukaryota; kingdom Viridiplantae; phylum Streptophyta; class Magnoliopsida; order Lamiales; family Lamiaceae; genus Salvia; species Salvia splendens. Next base: position 10,529,844 of record NC_056042.1, read on the forward strand.
TGCAGCAGCCTCTGTTCGAGCCCATTCTGCCGGCGATTATGAATTCCAGTCAGTGCTTACTACATTCCATTCTCTTCGCCTTCGAAAGAGCTTCGCGTGGATATCTTGCATGTCTCAATCGGAGTTTTGTGGAGAAAGTTATGACAATTCTACGAACGTTGCGCAGTGCAGTCAAAGTTGACAGGAATTTATGCAGAAATTCACGGAAGAAAAGAAATTATTATATTGTGAAGTCAAATCTCTCCTATTTCGTGTAGGGCATGAAATTTATCAAAATTAAACCTTTTCCAGCCTATAAATACCTCTGAACCTAATTCATAATCTTTATCTCAGAGCCTCCAATCCTTCTCCCTCTCTACACTTCTTCCATTCCATATTTCACCCTTAAATTCATCCATCTTCCGTTTGAGCGGAGTTCTGCAGATCCAGGTAAGAGAAGACTGAAAATTTAAGATTCAACCTTAGGTTCTATCAATTTCTTTCATGTCTCGTACTTTATTTATAGTTTTTACTTGTCTATGAGTTAAACATAAATTGTGGAATTTTTTATTTTCCTTGTTAGCTCTTGTAGTTATTTGATTTATCCTTGCGCTTTCTATATTCAATTGATTAGCTACCTCTTGAATACATGTTAGAGTTGATTAGAGTACTCGAGAGATGAAATAATTGACTTGGAAAATGGATAATTCACACTTTAATTCAATAGAACTCATGAGAGTTAAGGTTTCACGTGAGGTCATTGGTCTTAACGATCTTTTAGGAGTTACATGTTAGAGATTTAAAGGGGACTTTGATTTCAACACCTAATCTACGAATTTCTCACATCGGGAGAGGGTTTAATCCAGTTAAGTGACCGACTTAATAACTCTAGAGACCGTAATTCAAGAAAGTCGATTGTGTTTTGGATCCTAATATTCTACATTCCTATGCCTGCTTTGTATCATTGTTTATATGCTTTCTTTTTATTTGTTTATTTATTTTCAGTCTAGTTTAATTAAATCAAACCAAAAAAATATATATGTGTCTTTAAATAGTATATGACGCTTAGTATATGATAGTCAGTTGCAATCTTATTCCCTGTGTTCGATATCACGGTACTGACCTTTAGCTATATTAGATCTACCCTGTAAACTTGTAGGTATTTTTAGTGCTAATAAATAGTGCATCAAGTTTTTGGCGCCGTTACCGGGGATTATTATTGCTTTAAGCTGATATTGTAAAATGGTTGATAATACTAATTTAGAGTGTAATATTTTGTAGAGTTTAATTTTTTTTTTGTTTTATTTGTTTTGCAAGGAGCACGAAGCATAACAATGGATTACTCCAGTACAAGATAGAATTATCTGCTACAATACTTGATATGCTCCGTCGAGCGTGGGTGAGATATATACATTTGATTGCTCCCTTGTTTTTATTAGTTTTCTTCTTTAGTTTTCTCCTCCGTAGAGCTGATGTTTCTCCGTATAGTTGAAGTTTAAAAGAAAATTTATAAAAAAAATCCTTTCTTTTTAACTTTTCTTTCTCGTTGTTTTTTTGTTTGTTTTTTTGTTTTTTTTTGCTGTTTATTCTTTTACTTCTGATTTTCTTTTTTTTCCTAAAAAAAACTTAAAAAAAAAACCTTCTTCCCCTCTTTATATTTTATTTTCTCCACACAATTCACACACTCATACTCCAAATTCACACCACTTAATCACATTTTTTGGATTCCACTCATTCTTATGTTCAACTGTCAACCAACCAAGGTATGTTCTTCTTTTAATTTCTGAGCTTTGATTTTGAATTTTTTCCTTGAATGGCCTTGTTGTTGATTTATATATTGGAAGTTTGGATTGGAGGATGATGAATTTGTGAGTCTTGGATTTTTGGAATTAATTATTGTTGGGTGTGCTTGAGTAAGTTGATCTTGTTGGATGAAAGTTGAATATCACTTTGGTTTGATTGTTGATACACATAGTTCATGTTCATAGCATTGCGAGGCTATTTTAGCTTGCATGAATTGTGTATATTTCTAGAGCTTAAATTTTTTTGCTTGATCTTAGTCTATTGTTGAAAATTTTTGCAATTAATTGGGGGATAGAGAAGATTACGGAGGATGAAAAATGATCATGTTAAGGTAGATAATTTGATTTGCATATTTTATGCCTTGATATGATTAAAGTTTAGGGGATTGTCACATGTTATGCATTGTACTCTACTATAATTTTCTTCATTCTATGCTCACATTGCGAAATTGTAGGTACATAAGGCATCCCAAAAAAAATCCCGAGAATGGGGGATATTTTATGAGCCTCAAAGAACGTCAAGCTAAAGACGTTAACCAAGCGCTTGTTGGGAGGCAACCCAACATTGGTATCTTTTTTATTTAGTTTGATTTGTTTTCTTAGTTTACTCACATCTCCACCGACTTTTCAAACTTATTCTTAATGTAGTTTTGAATAAGTTTGGGGGGATGAAGTGGTGGACCATGAGTTTAGTTGTTTGTTTTTATTTGTTTTTTTTAAATAAACCCGAGGTGAATCTTGTCATGAGCATAACATAGAAAATTTAGAAATACTCATGTTTAGGAACATCAGACCGAGTTGCCTATGATAAAAATTTCATTTATGTGTTGGTTGAGTTGACTTGATGCATTGATTTTAAGGTACAGTGAAAAGGTGTATAAATAATGAATTGATTGTTTGCCTTGGATCATGGCCATACCTTGTAAGACTTGAGCCATAAATTTATTTCTTGTGTGATTTATCTGCATTCATGTATTTGTTTCTAGAACTTGCTCCTAGTCTGCCTAAGTTTACATAGTGTTTAAATGATAAAAGAGGACGTTAGGCCATCCTTCTTAGCTACTTTATATATCCAAATTTATGACCTTATTCAAAATATTTTTCCCTAGTTAGCCACTTTGAGCCTTTAAAGCCTTTTTCTTTGGAAGCTAAATAAAAGGGAATATCCATACACTCTTCGTGAATTTTAGTTTATATTTTGTGAAAAGAGTTGGAGAGATAAGGTAGAAAGAAAAGTAGTGTGCTTAGTTGTGAAAAGTGCATAGACATTTGTGGTTTGAATGAGATAATTGATTGTGCATAGAAAGAAAAAAAAAGAAAAAATGTACAAAAGAAAAAAGAAAAAAGGAATTAGGGAAGTGAGAAGACATTTAGACAAAGTCTAGAATTTACTGAGATTCGAATTGTTGGTGCGGTGCTATGTTTGATGTAGTAGAAATTGATCACTTTTGCTATGTTTGGGATTAGTCACTTTTTAGCCATATTTCCTCACCTTACCAAAGAGCCTACATTATAACCGAAAATAAAGACCTTTCGGATTTTTGATTTTAATCACATAAGGTAGAGGAGGAATTAGACATCGAGCAAGCCTATGGTAAACTTTGCATGTTGCATGATCTGAGAGCATATATTCTTTACCTTATACACTTTGAGAGTGAGTGATAAACACACTTCTAAACACTTGTGAGTGCATGTACTTCAAGGTGATCAACGAGCTAGTAATGAAAATGCACTAATAAGCTTTGCTTGATTTGATTTTTATTCTTGTCAAACTCTTTATTTCTTGTTACAATTTTTTAGGCAACTATGAAGTCTAGTTCTTAGCATCCGTGTTTCTTTAGTAGTAGTTCTCTTTTTTTGTTTGAGGACAAACAAATAATTAAGTTTGGGGGAGTTGACAAACACAGATTTTGCACATTCTTAACAAAATGGTCAACATACCAACATAATAGAGAAGTAGATATAAACACGTCTAATAATAGACGATATATGATCAAATTCATACAAAACCACCCTCTAAAACCATGTAAAATCCAAGTATGTCACTTCTGTAGATCATCAGATCCATAATATTGCCAACAATATTTGCATATGGGATCTGATTCATTTCTCTTCTATCATTCTCTTCCTTTGGCATCTGCTCCTTGCTGAGTTTAAAGTGACTAGCCAAAGGAATGGATACAGACCATGCATCTTCCATATGATATTTCTTGATCACTTTGCTAATGTAATCTGTCTTGACCAGCTTCAATTCCCTCTTCCTTCTATCTCTGAGTATGTCAATGCCAAGAATTCTTTTAGCATCTCCCACATCTTTCACATCAAACTTCACCTTCAAATCATCTTTAATGACCTGAATTTATTTCTTGTAAGATCCAGCCAACAAAATGTCATCTACATTCAACAACAAATAGGCAAATATCCCTTCCTCATTATTCTTCACATAAACACAACTATCAAAACTAGATCTTTCAAACTTCATGGTCAGCATATGCTCATGGAATTTCAAATTCCATTGTCTGCTACTTTGCTTCAGCCCGTAGAGGCTTTTCTTTAACAGACATACTTTCTCTGTTCTTTACCAGGCTTTTCAAACCCTTAAGGCTGCATCATGTGTATTGTTTCTTCTAAGTCCCCATGAAGGAAAACAGTCTTGACATCGAGTTGATGCAGCTCCCAATCAAAATGAGCAGTGAGTGCCGGCAAAATCCTGATTGAAGTGTGCTTCACTACTGGAGAAAACACTTCTGTATAGTCTATCCCCTCAACTTGTGTGAAACCTTTTGCTACTACTCTTGCTTTAAACCTGATAGATTCGACTTCACTCACTTCCACTTTCTTCTTAAAGATCAATTTGCAACTGATCAATTTCTGAGTTTCTGGATTTCTTACCAAGATCCAGGTGCCATTCTTAAGTAGAGACTCTATTTCTTCCCTCATTGTCTTGATCCATTTCTGGCTTTCTTTGCACCTTATAGCTTCCTCATATGTAGCTGGCTCTTCATATGATAGCACCTCAGCCACACACAATGCAAAAAAAACTCATATCATAGTCAGAAAACCATCTTGGCTATCTGGTATTTCTCTTTGGTCTCCCATCTGGTGGCTGCTGATCATTTCCACCTTGAGTTTGCTCTGATTGTTGTGGTTGTGCTCTACTTTCTCCTCTGTCATCTGAAAACTCCAAATATTCTTCTGATTTAGTTCCATTTGAGCTCTCACCAATTTCAAAATTCTGTAGATCTTCCCTTCTGCCATCTGCAGCAATCTGATCTTTCTTGAAAGGCATTTCTGCTTCATTGAAAGTTACATCCCTGCTCACAATAATTACCTGGCCCTCTTGCTCCAAACACCAAAGTTTATAAGCCTTCACACCTTTCTGATATCCCAACATCACACACTTCTTGGCTCTAGGTTCCAATTTGTTCTGCTTTACTGCAGCATAAGCAGCACAACCAAAACTTCTTAGTCCAGAGTAATCACCAAGATTTCCATACCATCTCTGATCTGTGATTTCATTGGATATTGCTGATGAGGGGCACTTGTCCATGAGCATTGCAGCAGTGGAAATTGCTTCTACCCAAAATTTCTTTGGCAAACCAGAAGAGAACAACATGCACCTCACTCTTTCAAGCAAGGTTCTATTCATGCGCTCTGCAACTCATTTGGTTGAGGATTCCTTGGAGCTGTTATGTGGCTTTTAATTCCCTTTGATTTGCAATAATCCTCAAATTCAGTAGATATGAACTCCATCCCATTGTCTGTTCTCAGACACTTCAACACAGTCCCTCTTTCATTCTCACATTTTGTATGTCATTCCTTAAACTTTTCAAAAGCTTGAGACTTTTCTTTCAAAATATAAACTCAGACCTTCCTAGAGTAGTCATCTATGATAAACATGAATTATTTACCTCCACTCATAGATGCAACCTGAGCTAGACCCCATAAGTCTGAGTGAGCATACACAAATGGAGTTGTTGAGCTGTGCTTCCCGGTTGCAAAAGGCAGCTTCTTAGCCTTTCCAAGAATACATGGCTCACACTTTCCTAAGCCTTCTGATGCATTCAGCTTGATCAATCCTTTCTTGGCCAGCTCCTTGATCCCCTTTTCTCCAACATGGCTCAGCCTGGAGTGCCAAGAATTCATGCTCTCAGACTGAGACTGGGTAATGTTTACTGATCCAATGACTGTCTCTGCCATCAAATAGTATAGGTTGTTACTTCTCATAGCTTCCATGATAATTCTTGAATCTTTAGTTACCCTTAGCATTCTAGATTCATAATTGAACTTGTACCACTTTGATTCCAGTAGTCCAAGAGAGATTAAGTTTCTCTTTATTTTAGGAATGTACCTGACTTCTGTCAAGATTTTGATGTTGCCATCCAACCCCTTGAGCTTTATATCTCCAATTCCCTTGACTTCACAGGTTTGATCATTGCCTAATATCACAGATCCTTGGCTGATTTCCAATTTCTGAAACCAAGATTTGTGTGAGCAGATGTGATAGTGCAGCTTGAATCCATGATCCAAGACTCCTCAATGCTAGCTCCATCTTGCACATTCAAAGCTTCTTGAGCCTCCAATTCCTGGATCACATCTGCAGCATCACCCCCACCATTCTTTTCTTGCTCTTGCTTCCTCTTCCATGCAAAACAAGCTTTCTTGAGATGGTTGGGCTTCTTGCAATAGTGGCAGCTTCTAGTTTCCTTTTCACCATCTGCCTTTCCTTTATCTTGCTTTTTCTGAAACTTTTTCTTGGAACTTTTCTTGTCTCCATTTTTCATATAGAAACTTTCAACTGCTGGCTCAGTTTGTTTGGTTGTAGACCTCTGAGTATCTTTGAGCTTTAAGGCTTAGTGTACCTCCTCATAGCTGATTTTTGAATCCCTTCCAAGAAGCCATGCATCCTTGAAGTGTTCATAGCTCTTTGGCAGGGAGTTTAGCAACATGAGGGCCTTGTCCTCATCTTTAATCTGCTCATCAATGTTCTCCAAATCATCAATACACTTCCCAAACTCTTCCAGCTGCTCCAATACACTCTTGGAATCTGAAATCTTGTAGGTGAGCAACTTCTGCTTTAAATGCAGTCGGTTTGCAATGGATCTAGTCATGTATAATGACTCTAACTTGGAACACACACCCGAGGTTGTGTCCTCCTTGGCTACCTCTCCGAGCACTCTGTCACTCAGATTCAAAATCAAGGTGCTCTAGGCCTTGTATTGCATCTCCTTCGATCTGCTCTTCTCCTTCTCATCTTGCTCTGGTTTTTCCTCCTCGCTGTTGCCACCGCTCAAGATTTCCCATAGGCTTTGTTGCATCAAGATTGCTTTCATCTTGAGCCTTCACAACCCAAAATCATTGCGGCCGGTGAACTTTTCAACCTCAAATTTCGTTGTAGACATTTCTTCAAACAGTTGGTGAACCGTCTGCCAAGATCAGCTCCAAAACAGCAGTGACAACTTCAATCGACCAAGATTCGATCAATCGACTTTCCACCAGACGGCGCCACTTGTTAGGATCTTTCTACCCATTGAACTCACACAAACAAAAAATGTAAAACACTCTTAAGCGATTACGTGGTTCGGCAATGGTTGCCTACATCCACGGAGAAGACTAACGAAGTTTATTGATTCACACTCTCAAGAAGATGATCCTCACGCATACAAATTGAATGCTCTAAACTAATCACAAGCCAGAGCTCATAACCCTCATACAAATTGAATGCTCTAAACTAATCACAAGCTAGAGCTCATAACCCTCAATTCTATGCGTGTGTGTTGTGTGTCTTTCTCTCTGCCTTTTACATGATCAGAGCAAGCTAATCTATGAGAGTACACGAGGGAAAAACTAACTAATCTTTAAGGCTCCAAAAATCAGTTATAACCGTCAATCTCCAACTGCTCTTTTAGCTCAAGAAACGAGTTCACTTCTTGATCCCTTCATTTTGATCCCAACGGCTCTCAGCTGCTTCAGCTCACCTTTTAGTTCATGATTTGTGATGGGGTACGAACTAAACAAGCCCAACAGCAGTGACGGCCCATCAGCCCAAAGCCCAAGGAAGAGTATGAGTTCGGCATTACCAAAGAGTTCGGAGGAGTTCGGCATTACCAAAGAGTTCGGCCTCAGCCTACAGCTCGGTAAAAGCCAACCAATCAAGCTCTGCTCTCAGGTCGGCATCAAGCTCTACTCTCAGATCGGCAACCAAAGCAGTTCGGTCTCAGTATTCGACCGAACAAGGAGTTAGTGGACCCATGCAGGATTTCCACAACTTCCAACACACCCACTACCACGTGGCGTCAACTCAGGCCACGATCTTAGGCCATGACCTACACGACCTCCACGACCTAGAGTGATGATGTAAGCCCGATCTTAGTTCAATGTATAAATAGAACTTAGATCTGATAGAAAAGGTTTAGAATCTCTCTAGAGAAATAATCATATAGCAAGTCTGTGTTGTAAGCTGTAATTCGCAGATCAAGCAATACAAACCTGCCCCCATTTCTCCCCGTGGACGTAGATTTACCTCAGTAAATCGAACCACGTAAAATTCTCTGTGTCGTAATTTATTTTTACGAGCATTTACTAACATCAGAAATTCGCGGATCCATCACTGGCGCCGTCTGTGGGAAACAGAGAACAAAATTTGTGATAAGCGAATTTTTGATCCATTTTTTCCACCCAAAAATGCATACCAGATCGCAGAGTACCCGTATTCCTGCCCGTGAGAACCAGGAGGAAGCCAATCCATCCCATAGGTCGGGAAAACAGCCTAGGGATAAATCCACCACCAGTTTCTCATGGTGGAGGAACAAGCCGCTCCAAAAGCCGTCACACCGAGTCTTTCCCAGCAGCCCGATTTGAACGAGGCTGTCAAGCTGTTTTTGGCGGAAAAAGCAGGAGGAATTCTTAACCTTCCTGCAAAAAAGCCAAAAGCAGCCGGGACAAAAACGGCGGATTCTCCCTCTCCCTCCATACGAGACAGTCACTACCGCAGTAGTGTCATGTCTTCCAGAAGAAAGAATCCTCGGTACCGGAATCACAGGAGAACTCCATCTCCTCCATACCGAAGAAATGTCGGGTTCGCCATGTACGGAGTATTGAGGACTCCGTTCTCGGACGATATTACCCGAACTCCCCTTCCACAGAACTACCGAACTCCGTCGATAACCTATGACGGACTCGTGGATCCTCATGACTTCCTGGGACGCTATCAGTATAATATGGCGAACCAAGGTCTCAATGAGGTCCATATGTGCAAGCTGTTCCCCGAGCTGCTCATCGGGAACGCCAGAAGGTGGTTCGACAGCCTTCCTCAAGGCAGCATTAGATCCTACCGAGATCTGATGGATGCTTTCCACAGGAGGTTCTTTCAGAAAGCGGAAGCCCGAAATACTTCGGCTCAGCTGCTTTCTATACGTCAAGGTCGCGACGAAAAGATCAGCGACTTCCTGACGAGATTCCATAAGGAATGCCTACAGGTAGATAATCTCAATGATCTACTTGTCATTTCGGCATTCCAAAATGGAATCCTGCCCGGAGCTCTCTACAGAAAGCTCGTGGAGTGCGGTCCGCAAACAGCTCAAGAGATGTGGGACCTTGCGGACAAGTTTTCTCGTGCCGATGAGGCAGACCGTCGAAAACGGTCTTTAGACAGCTCATCTAGAGAAGACAAAAAGAAGCCGGTCATAGCGATCAGAGGCATCCTCGCCGAACACCTTCTCCACTAAAGGAGAGATAGCGGTCATCCGAGGTGATCGAAAAAGAGCAAGTGTGTTCGCAGATTGCGCTAAAAAGTCCGAGCAATCAGTTCGGCACCATCAAGCATAGCAATCACAGCAGCCGGAATCAGAGGCCGGCGAAATGACCGAAGTCACACCGGAGCCGAACTCGATGGTGTACGGCACTGAAGCCGTGTGATTCCGGTTGAGATCGGCATATCCAGTCCCCGAACTCAATTTCTCCTCAGAAATGAATGGTGACGGACTAAGAGCCGAACTACATCTGGCCGAAGAAAGAAGAGAATTGCCTGCATAAAAGCAGCCAAGTACAAGGAGCAAGTAGCCCGGTATTATAACCAAAGGGTGAAAAAGCTGCAATTTCAAGTGGGAGATCTCATCTTGAGAAACAACGAAGTAAGCCGAGCAGAAAAGCTGGGCGAACTCGAACCCACATGGGAAGTTCCATATCGGGTGTCAGAAGTCCTCGCAAAGGGTCTTACAAATTGACTCACGTGTCAAGAGCACAAGTACCCCGAACATGGTACGTTTCCAACCTCAAAAGTTCCATTTGTAAGAGACAGTCCGGTCAATGTGCTTTCTTTGGTTTGCTTGTTTTTGTTCGTCTCTATGTGCTTTTTATTTGTCTATATGCCTTGTCTATGTGCGTGTCGTCTCTTACAAAGGTTACTGAGGTATCTTGTTCTTCGAAGGCTGATCCCCTTCTTAGAACATATACAAGCTAAACGATTGTGAGTCAAAGCTTATACAGAAGATACAAGACCACAATTCAGCTTAAACAAGCAGTTCGTCCGAAACGAGCTGCAACAAGCCAACGATTGTGCGTCAAAGCTTCTAAAGAGGATACAAGACCACAATTCAGCTTAAACAAGCAGTTCGTCTGAAACGAGCTGCAACAAGCCCACGATTGTGTGTCAAAGCTTCTAAAGAGGATACAAGACCACAATTCTGCTTAAGAATCAAGCACTTCGTCTGAAACGAACTGCAACAAAAGTCCGATTCTCGCGATAAAACTTGCCTGAATTAGGACAAGGGAAAGTCCAATCCACGCGATAAAAACTCGCCGAATTAGGACGACCAAGTTCGGTCAAAGCAGTTTACCTCATAAGACGAGGACGACCATGTCTAGTCAAGAGGTTTACTGCATAAGACCACTTCGGTTAACTGGGAAAGTCCGATCCACGCGATAAAAACTCGCCGATTAGGACAAGGGAAAGTTCGATCCGGCGACAAAAATCGCCAAATTAGAACACAGACCAAAGACGAGTCCGGTCAAAGAGTTTATTTCATCAGACCAAAGACGACGATCCGGTCAAAGATGTTTATTTCATCAGACCAAAGACGAGTCCGGTCAAAGATGTTTATTTCATCAGACCAAAGACAAGTCCGGTCAAAGAAGTTTACTTCATAAGACCTAGGACAAGTACGATGAAATTTTTTCGCAAGCTGTAAATACACAGTGTTAGAAGCGAAAACAAAAACAAAATTTCATTTTCAAATCTTGTTCGGCACACAACTCCGCTACCCTACAAAATGCGTTACGCTATTACAAAGACTATTCTACTGTCCAGGGTTGCTGAAGTTAAGCCACCTATCTGCAAAATCCTCTGGAAGCCGATTTCGGTTGTTCCGAGCAGATGAAGAATAAGCAGGTCGACGAGATGCTATCCTCGACCCAACGCCTCTTCCCGAGCTCGAGAAGTCCTAACACCTCGGCGATGAAGAGTCTCTGCAATAAGCATCTGCTGATCTTGCTCGCTCATAGTCACAACTCCTCGGCGAATTTCAGTCCGTCCCTGTCTTGACGATTCCGGTTGCTCCTGAGCCGTTCTCGTCTTGACGTTTCCGGCTGTTCCGGAGTTCGTTGTTGGCTGGGAGTAGGATTTTGAACAAGGGAACCAAGGTTTGATCTGGAGTGCGAGCATCTGTTGGGCGATATGCCGAAGAATCTTTCTATGGAGGGGCGCCGAGAAAGAACAATGTTGTACCGAGAAGCCCAGCGCCGCAATGATGTCACGACTTGTTGGCAGAGAGCTCTCCAGCGCATTGTTCCTCCGGAGTACATTATATTCCTCCCACAGTTCGTCAACTCGACTCTGAGCATCTGATATGGTCATTCCCCGCGCACACGGATGTAATCCTCGTACGCAGTCCTCTCAGCAATGGTCGTATTCAGCTCGGCCTCCAGATCATTCTTATCGGACTCTAATCCTTATTATCGGCCTCCAGCTTCACTAAACGAGCCAGAAGCTCGTCATTCTTCGTCTGATCGGCTATAGCTCTTTCTCAGCTTCGTCTAAAGCCGAAGAGTACAGCCGTTTCCAGTGAAGTATCTCCAGCTCCTTGAGAGTTAAGAATACAAAGCAGCTACGTCAGTCGGCATTTCAGCTTACCGAGCAGGTAGTAAACCACAACAGGAGTAAGAGAGTACGAAAGGCTAAACGAAGACACAAGAGCAGAAAGAAGATTTTTTCATTCATAAGAAAAAAAAATTTTTCTATACAAGAGGGCTTCAAGGCCATTTTACATAAAGGAAGAAACTAAACTAAGAGAAGTAGACGAAATCATACTTCGCTAGCTTCGTCTCCGCCTTCTCGGTGAGGTTCAGCTTCCTTCTCCTTATCTGCTTCAGCTTCAGCCTCTGCCTCCTTGCTCTCCCCAGCCTGCTCGGCGCCACCGTAGCCGATCTGCTGCGCCTCCTGATCGGCTTCCTTCCGGATGCCCGGCTCGCTCGACTTCGGCCTCCCGCTCCAGCGGCTCGGCCTCACCCTCTCCGTTGTAAGTCGAAGCGGGTGAAACGGGTCCCACGGAGGCAAAGATAGCCTCCAGGTTCTCGTCCCGATCAGCTCGACAACTCCGGACTCGGTCTGCAGAAAGCAGGACCGAAGATGAAGCGAGCTCCTCAAGGAGCGGCAGATTCTGAAGCCGAGCTGCTATCTCTCGGCTGTACAGAGCAGTACGACATCGGCCCCCTGCTCGCCCTTATCGGCAATTAGCCTTACCAGACTACCGACAAAAGCGAGAACTGGCTACTCAAAAAGAGTTTCTCCGTGTAAACACGGAGAGCCTCCCCTGGGCAACCACGGCGGCAGCATCACTCCGTTTCGTCTGCTCTCGCTGGATGACGAGCTGGTTTTTGGCAAACTGAGCTTCATCCTGGGCCGAAATCCTAGCAGATCTGGCTTTCTCAAAGTTTGCCTCGGCCTGCTCGGCCGGTGACAAGCAGCCGCCAATTTCCTCTGCATCTCAGCATAGTCGTTGGACGCTTTGGAGAGTTCGACGGCGACGAGCTTGGAGAGCATATCGTTCCTCTGAAAATGGACAAGGAAAAAAGTCAACAGAGGCACCAAAATACAGGACAGAAGCCAAGCCAAAGAATCAAGAAGACAATTCACCTCGGCGAAGTCCGTGGGCCATAAAAATGGCTCACAGATATGCTCCGAAGGAGGCGCCAAGACCACATCTTTCTCTGGCGCTCTCGGGGCTTCTGGGTCCTCCCCTTCCTACTTGCCGAAGTCGACTCCGGCTTCTTTGGACCCGAAGAGGTCTTTTGCCTCTTCGGATTCTTCTCGGCATCAGGCGCCGAGCTGGTAGCCTTCTCTTTCTCCGGCTCCTCAAGCTCGGAGGACTTTCGGATAGCCTTATTCAGCATGAACACTGCCAAAAAGCAAGAAAACAAGGTTAGTTTTCTTCGTTAAAGCAGTAGAGCATAAAGATAAAGAGAAATCCTCACCCTCGCCTCTTCGTCCGAAGACGAGATATTGAACACGAGGTCGCCCTTGACGAGCTCAGTTTCCGAATACTGTTTCCTAATCATAGGAATCTTATTGAGCTCGCCTCGAGCTCGGCCAACGGTTCTAACCGAGGATGGGGAATCACGGACTTCGGCCTTCTCCAAGGAAAGCCCGGAGCCGAAGTCCTATTATAAAAAAAGAAACGGTTTTGCCATTTGCCACTTGGTTCGGCAGAAGGCCCTAAAAGGCTGTAAGGGGATCAAGTAGAACCAAGATCCCTTCCTTTAAACTGGAAAAAATTAAGGATTGCCCTCAGAGACAGATCCTTATCTAGCCTACGCAGTTCGGCAGCAAAAGCCGATAAGTGCCTCCAAGAGTTCGGAGTCACCTGACCTAAAGGAGTTGAAAAAAATCAAGAAGCTCTACAAAAGGTGGGAAGAGGAAAACGAAGCCCGCATTCTAAGCAGGCTTCGTAAACGGTGGCATAACCCTCCGGCGGTCGTTAGCCCTATGATCATCGTCGGGAACCACCGCCTTCCCCCCAGGTAAAAAATATTTCTCGTGAAGGATATCACAGTATCCTTACTCAAGATACTGTGAAAATACTCTACGGTCTTCTCCCCGGATTCTTTCCGGCTAGAAGACCCCTTATCCCCTTTCCTACCGCTACCCGACACCGAAGAAGAAGAAGAAGACATTTTTCTTACTTTTTGAAAGTGAAGAAAGTCTGAAGAAGCTCTTGAAAGCGGAAGAAAATTTCTCGAGAAAGAGAGAGTATAGAAGACGCAACAGCAAAGGTGTTCAAATGAGGAAGAAAGAGCATATTTATCAGATTCGGCGAAGATTTCAAAATCGTCGCACCGTTTCGAATCCCACCTTTTCAGGATTCAAACGGCCGGATTTTACTGTCGCATTTAATGCAGTCACATGCAAGGCACGTCCCCCTGACGTCAGCCTCCCCCGTACCTTTATCCAGAATGCCGAAGTGACTCGCTTCGCCGAAGTGATTCACTTCGTCTTTCGGGGGGGGTAGTGATGGGGTACGAACTAAACAAGCCCAACAGCAGTGACGGCCCATCAGCCCAAAGCCCAAGGAAGAGTATGAGTTCGGCATTACCAAAGAGTTCGGAGGAGTTCGGCATTACCAAAGAGTTCGGCCTCAGCCTACAGCTCGGTAAAAGCCAACCAATCAAGCTCTGCTCTCAGGTCGCATCAAGCTCTACTCTCAGATCGGCAACCAAAGCAGTTCGGTCTCAGTATTCGACCGAACAAGGAGTTAGTGGACCCATGCAGGATTTCCACAACTTCCAACACACCCACTACCACGTGGCGTCAACTCAGGCCACGATCTTAGGCCATGACCTACACGACCTCCACGACCTAGAGTGATGATGTAAGCCACGATCTTAGTTCAATGTATAAATAGAACTTAGATCTGATAGAAAAGGGTTAGAATCTCTCTAGAGAAATAATCATATAGCAAGTCTGTGTTGTAAGCTGTAATTCGCAGATCAAGCAATACAAACCTGCCCCCATTTCTCCCCGTGGACGTAGATTTACCTCAGTAAATCGAACCACGTAAAATTCTCTGTGTCGTAATTTATTTTTACGAGCATTTATCATCATCAAAAATTCGCGGAATCATCAATTTGCAAAGGGCACCAACTCACACACGGCGTGTCGTGAAGACCCCAGTGAGTAGTCAAAATACCGCTAAGTTCGATATATCACAAAGTCAGTGGAACGCTGGGTTTACTAACATGAATTATTGCATCTATAATTTAAGACATGTAGGCCACCGAATATTTCGGTCGTGGGATAATCATGAAAAGATGTCAATGTTATAATATTAGTGGTGATTTTTAAACTTGAGTGACTAACTTAATTTGACAAAATTTCATGACAATTCGTCTTTTAATATATTCATAATTATTGGGTTTTGAAATGGGTGTTATGGCGAGATTAATAGGAACTATATATGAATAGAATCACCACATATATCCACATTACTCACAGAATGTTATTGAGTTGGAGCCAATCAATCATGGAGTACAAATTTCCGACATTTATCATTTTGTTCAATCTATTCATGAAGCCAATTCGTCAACTTCAATTTGGATTGTCATCACATGAAAACAATCTTGTACAAATTCATTGCTAAAAGTAGACTCTGAAAGTATATTATACACGTAAATTATTCAAGATTTTAGAAAATCATGTAGAGAATTGAAGTTAGTGCTATTTTACAATCGAAATGTAATAGGAGACAATGTGGAGTCGAGGTCCCAAAGCTCAAAAGAGCCCTTGACAAAATCGTAGTGTGCTCCCTTCAACAGTAAGGCTTTTTTGACAACAGCTTCCCTCACAAATGGATAGCTTAACAAGTTCCCAAGTGATACATTCACAGCCTCCTTCTCTAGCTGGCTGCATTGCTCTTCCAAGCTTAAATTCTTGCATTCTGTTTCCACTCGGACCCTAGCCCTCTTACAGATCTTCACCCAATCTTCGATGAAATCACTGTTGGCAAATAAAACAAAAATAATTATAACAATATCTCACATCGATGTAAATAGATAATTGAAATTAATATATAAGTCACATGTGTCACTTCTCCTATCACCAATTGGTTATAGGATGATACCTATAGATTTCTATCACGGTATTAGAATATCTCGCTAAGACACCAACTGTGAGCTATATTTAACTGACCCAATACTATAAACGGGCTTTAAATTTTGACCAGTTTGATAGAATATTATTCCAACTCCATCAAAAAAAGTTTAAATTTGGGTTATACTCCTCCTATTGCCATAACAATTTATCAATATTTTATATCAACAACTTCACAATAAATAACTCTATCTCCATTTTAATTTTAATATTCACACTGACTTAATATTAACACTAACCTTTTAGTTGTGCCATCACTAGGAATGGACATGAGGCCCTTGATGCCTCCGCAACAGCTGTGACCAATCACCAAAATATTCTCCACCTATATATTTATCATTATAGTTATTTTTAAAAAGTTGGCACTACTAAAAAAATGAGATAGTACTAATTATTAATCACCTTGAGATGTAGTACTGCGTATTCAATGGCGGCCCCAACTCCAGAGTATTTTGTCTTCATAGATTTTAAAGGTTAGGACTTAGGAGATATGCATTTCAAGAAATACATTACATAAATTTAACTCTATTAATACAAATCGGATTAATATTATAGTATTAAAAGATAACCTATCACAACTCAAAATAAAATTGATACCTTGTCAAAGGGTGGGACCATGTTGGCAATGTTTCGAACAACAAATGCTTCTCCTGGTTGAAAGTTTAGGATATGTGAAGGGCAAACTCGGGAATCCGAGCATGCAAACACCAAAAACTGCAATTGGTCGCTTATATCATAAAAAATAATAAAATTTTGAATATTCTACGGTTTATTTTTTTAATCTTATTAGGGTTATTAGTCGCTTATATCATAAACAATAATAAAATTTTGAGTTTTTCCATAAACTTAAAATTTGGTTGTAAAAGTTATGAACTTGATCGTGTTTTGAATTTTCCACCATTTGGCAAAATAAAATCACATGTGGTCTTTACTGGCTCATACTTGACCTTTAATTATCAGATCAAATATAATCGAAGAAGAGGAAGAAATTCGATGAATATGACTAATAAAATTGTGCTCTGAACACTCTACCCTAAGTATCAGCTAAGCAAGGGCGGGGCCAAAAAAATCATCCTTGGAGGGCCCAAAATATATACACGTAATACTCCATCTGTCCCACAAGAATATGCACTCTTTCCTTTTTAGTCTGTCCCATAAGAATATCCACTTTTCAATTTTGGAAACTATTTTCACTATAATGAGGTGAGACTCATTCTCCACTAACAATACTTTAATTATTTTTTCTCTCTACCTCTCTCTTACTTTCCCAATTTTGCATTAAAACCCGTGTCAAATCTAAAGTGCATAATCTTTGGGGATGGAGGGAGTATTAAAGTGTTCTATACGGATCAATAATTAATGAATATATAAAATGTAAACTTTTATTAATAGATTTTATCTATATATGTGAGAAATTTGAGGGAGGGCATCTAAGAACAAGAAAAAATTCCATCGAAGAGCATGAAAACATTTAGACGTGACTCTAATTTTAGTGGTTCAATCGTAGTGCGTGAATTGTTTACAATTATTCAAAAAAACATCGTTATTGTCCACGTTCAGTTGTCCGTCAAAATTGTATAATGAGACATAGTATATGATTTGATTTAGCTAGAATTACTAACTTAGGAAAATCTCACACATGATCAAAGTTGATAGATTAATTTTACGACCATGTTTCAAATTAGTTATAAAATCTGAAACTTTGATTATTCATAATATTAGCAACCAATAGCCCCTATTTATTATTCCGTTCAGTTTTGAGAATCATTGTTCACAGAATTTTTTCACCTTAAATTATTATCATAGACTTCATAGTTAATTGTTTTTTTTCCTGCGTCCTTGATTACAAAGGTAATAAACTATAACCAATAATGCATCCTATTCCTACTAATAGTATAACTTAAATTAATATCATAGACTTCATAGTTAATTATTTTCTTTTAAAATCCGTCTCACAAGAATTTCCAATATCCAATTTTGAAAACTCTTTTTCTCTAATGAGGTGAGACCTATTCCCCACAAACAATACTTTAATTATTTTTTCTCTCTATTTCTCTCATACTTTACTAATTTTATATTTAAACCCATACAGAATCTAAAGTGCATATTCTTTGGGGACGGAGAGAGTAGTAATAAGCATAAGAAGTTCCCTTCAAGAATACGAGCCTAAATTTAAAGTTCAGCTAACGAGATATGATTGTCAGCTATAAACTAATAAACATGTTGAAATTCAATTTTTTTTTCAATTATGTTTATTACCTTTGGGGATTGGCCAACGGCTAGCTTGGAGTACAAGGCAGGATCCTTCCTACAAGCGAGAAAATACGCATTCAGATTATAATCGGTTCATGCAACTAATTCATTACTTCTTTTTTTTTTTTGAAGATTTGAGATTCGTACTCTCGTCTCTCGACCTTACAAAGGCGAGGAATACCACTGAGCTATTATGTCGTGGTTAATTCATTACTTCTAAGATAGTCTTGAAATTCATTGAAAATCAGAAAGGTCCTAATTCAACGCATTATTATAGTTGAATTTTTTTATGTACTAGGAATATTTAATCCATAAAGTGACATTTCTCTCTCGGATAGTGTTTTTCTTAGTAGGACATTTTTTAGGTTTCATTTTGACAATTTTTATAACAATTAAAGGAAGAATATACAACAATATAAATAAAACTAAATGAATACTATAAGTTTAATGGTATTTTTTTTAACTATTCTGAATTTTGATTCATAAGCTGATCAGCCGATCGCACTTTTTTGTATGCTACATAAGAAAAACAATCCAAATAAGATGCATTGATATTTACTTTTGGGAAATTCCATTATATCATTACTCTTTACAATTTCCCTCATTTTAATTAATGACCAAATCTATCATATTTTTATACTCCCATTTTTATCCCATTTTTAAAAATTTATGGATTCTATCTCAAACTTTAGCAATTGCATCTCGTTACAAGTTGAACAATCGTTTTAAAAGTAATTACTTGTAAAAATTAAAATTTAAAATGGAATATAAAGTAAAGAGAGAGATAGAATAAGTCTCATTTAGAGAAAAAAAATTCTAAGATAAAAAGTGCATAATTTTGAGGCTCAAATTAAAATAAAAATAATTTTTATTTTAAAGAACTGATGCAGTATGCCACAATTTGTTAGATTGAAAATTCTAAGAAAAACAATATGCCATTCACCGGAAAATCATGTCACGATTTGTTGGATTGAAAAATTTAAAAAAATGATTTAGGTTGAAAAAATTGTGATAAATCAGTAATTCTTCAATATTGGGTTAGTATTAAGTACATGGAGTAATGCTTAAGGTTGTGCAGTGTGATTGATAAATTCGCCCAATTAGACAAGTGTATTTTCCATTTTATTTTTTTGATATGATGTAATGAGAAAAATAACTAACAAAAAACAGAGTAATATCTTTCGAACTCTGACAAAAAATTATGTACATTCGAATTACAAACGTACTTCATTTTAGTCATATTAATTAAATCTAATTAATATTCATAAATTTTCAGATTGATAGTACTCTTAATTATAAATATACGGAGTAATTAGAATCCATACATATTCTCCCTATGTCCCTTAAATTTTATCACCCTTTAACGGGCATAGATTTAAGAAATATAATGAAAAGTGGTTGAAAAAGTTAATGGAGAGTGAGTCTTATTTTTAATGATAAAATATGAATTGGGATGAGTTAGTGGATAAAATGTTAAATGTGATAAATTTTATGGGACGAGAATGAAAAAAATGTAACAAAAAGTTGATGCATTCGTACAAAGTTTAAAAATTCCAACAATAATAGCAGAATAATTGAAAGATACTTACTGGTATTTCTCTTTCTTGAAATGATCAAACCCGGCCCGAATCCTCTCCACCGGGTCGGAAACTGACTTAACTGCCACATTCTGACGCGCCCCCACCAACTCCGCCGTCAACTGCCGCACCTTCGCGGCGGCGACCGCCTTCAGCTCACCTTTCTCGCTGCCGTAACCAAAAAATTGTAATACAAATTAAACTGAAACAGCATACAATTATTATGAAAAGGAGCAAAAAAACAGAAGAAATCATACCTAAGAAGCTTCTGGAGAGCAACGATGGCTTCCTCGCATGTCTCTTTCGTCATTTCCTCTTTCTGCAAATTAAATTAGTTAAGATTTTACTAAATTACTAATTTTTTACATACACGCGTGAAAAATGGAAAATTTGCTATTTAATTAAAACGATAAATTTGTTGATTTTCGAGTAATTCGAGAACTGACCTTTTGAAGAATCCTCAGATAAACAAATTAAAGCTGCGAAAATGAAAAATTGGATTTGTTTTGTCTCTGAAATGCAGATTTGTGCTCCGTTCTTGTGTTTATTTATAGTAATGTATAAAAACTACTACTATTTAAATTATTAAGGTTGACTAGCTATTGCAAGTTTGGAAAAGGTGTGTCACGAATTAAATTATTTTTTATTTATTGCTCCGTGAATCATATCTTGTATTTTTGTATTTCAATTATTTTGGTTGTGAAAGCGATATTAAATGTGTGAGGTGGAGGATTTAATACATGGGAAATAAATCGTCGGTGGGGAAGATGGATCACATATTTTTAGTAAGGGGCTCATTATATTTGAAAATTTATGTTAAAGTGTTTCCAAATTTAAAAACTATTGATCAAATAAAATAAAATAGAAATAGTGGTGCTGGCTCATGGTCCCAATTAACATATTAATATATTATACGTGTAAATCAATTCTTCGTTGGTAGGCGTTTGGATAGAGTCAAATGAAGCGTGGAATATATATAAGATGGCTATTGGGTGCCTGATACAGTGGACATTTTGCAATCAAGGGATAAAGGCTTTTATTTTATACAAAGTGTTTTTTATTTGTCCTTTACATAGATGGTGTTAGAATTTAACTAATCTGTAAAATGATAATTAAACTCTATCCACCATTGACATTTTGAATTACTTTATTGGTAAAATTTATGACTTCATAAAATGAAAATTCATGGGTTTTTTTTTACTTTTATAGAGTTCATGATTTCATATTCTAGAAAGTTTGAGTATATATTCCAATTTAGATTGAACATTTATATATGAAACTCAGAAGGATGAGCATGTAGTATCACATTCACACTAAATGTAACGTTGACTCTTCATCCATATAATTAATATGGATTAATGTTTCCATATAAGGTATCGTTTTATTAAATAATCTTGATGATAAATCACACACAAAAGACCAGAGGTGACTAAGACATACACTAAAAATACCTCCTTATATCTTTTAAGAACACGAAAATAGAGACAGAGACGTAACTATTTGCATAGGAAAATTTTTAAAATAGTCAAGATTTAGGATACAAAAGAGAGTATCCTTAAGTTGAAGATAAATTATTGGGATATCAAGAATGGGAACATTTTTTGAAGCTTTAGTGATATATTTAGAAACAAAAGTTAACGTAATTAAGCATAAAAAGTACTAAAATATTGTAATGTAGTATAAAGTAATAAAAAATATAGTATCGAGAAGAAGAACAAAATAAGGCTGCCATTTTGGTGGGATGAATTAAAAATTCGACCAAATTATTGAGCATAGTGAGCAATAATATTAATTACCACAGGTTTGCGAGTGCAGCATAGCATCATGCACTTCTTCAATTTCGCAGCCATTTCAATCTATCTCTGCATGAAATTAATTTATTAATATTCACAGATTGAAAAATACTAAATGAAGTCTACAATATTTATCTTATTTTGGTTGGAAAATGAAGGTAACTAAGTAGTAGTATTGGTTTTGATATGTCAACCTTTCTACACATTAAAAAACAAACATACAAGCAAACTAACCCCATGCATAACAAATTTTATTATAAGCATCAATTGTATTTGTAAAAAGTTAAATACGTGACAAAATTGAAGGATATATATATGTAAAAAAATAGTAAGTAGTACCTAAGAGTCTTGGTTGCTTCTGTTTTTGTGTGAAGAGCTGAGAAAAATGGGTTGAGAGAAAAGAAAGCTAGTTGGTTGCAAGGGGTTGTAGTGAACAAAATAAGAGAATATATATTTTGGTGGTGTGGTATGCAACAAAGTAAAGGATAGGGATTGTGCCTCAGTGCTGAGGTGTGGATGAAATAGGATAGCTATGTATGGTCACTATTTCTTTATTGAGAACACATGATCAACCTAGTTAACATTACTTTTGGACCACAGAATTCCACAAGACTTCATAACGTATACGATGAAATTACAAATTTGTGAGCATGATATATAAAATAGTTAATCATAGTTTGCATCCGAATTTCACTTTTTTTAAAAAAAAAATTATCCATAATTTACAATTTTTGATTTAAAACTCTTTTTAAGATGTTTAGTATACATCTTGTCTTTGTATTGTAGAATTCGATGACACGAGTCCTATATAGTATATTCATAAAGAGAAAATAGATGTGTGATTGGGTGGTGGGACTGGTGATGCTTCTTGCCTGTGTAATTTAATCTATTAATGATCACTCTTTTAACATAATAATTAAGTAAATGTTCAAGGTTAAGATTTTGAAGCCTACAGACTACATATATTAATGACGTCCCGCATTTTCCTTTTTTTAAAAAAAAATAGTTTGTTCGCGAGTAAATGTTGAAAGTTTAGATAAATGTGGTCTCTATCGTATTTTGACAATTTATGAAATAGGTTTTATACAAAAGCTCATGTTCTTTTACGTTTTAATTGTTTTTTACATAAGAGTATTTGAAATGGCAAACACCGTGGATTATCGAATGATCCAGAGAAGGATAAGCGTTTATAGAATTTCTAATAAATTGAAATATTATACATATATGGATGAGTATATGGTATACATAAAGGAATAAAAGCTAGGATTAGAAGTCCAACTATTGTTATATTGTTACTAGGGATGTCAATGTAGCCTGCAATCCGTGGGCTGGCCCGAATAGCCCGCCAAATTTATAGGGTTAGGGTTGTTAAATTTCTAGCCCGATAAAATTAAAACTCGATTAGCCCGCACCCGATTAACCCGCGACCCGTTAGGGCCAGACCCGAAAACCCGATGGGCTGGCCCGAAAACCCGATAAAATTTCTATTATTCTATTTTTTACTCCTAATTCGACACTTTATTGATTATTTTATAATATAGATAACTAAAAAAATAACTTTCAATTTTATATTAAATATACAAATTATATATTGAATTTTATTAATATAATAATTGATAAATAAATTAAAATTTTCAAATTCACTTAAAAAATATTTAAATTTCTAAAACCTGCTTTAAATTTCACGAAATATCTCAAATATTAGTATTTGATCATGTTTATGATTGAGTTTGACCATATATCTCAAATTTATCATAATTAAATATTTTACATTTTATAAAATAACTAATTATCATCATATTATTTAGGATCTATCTTCCGT